>NW_020539725.1:12649613-12701685 GCF_003426905.1 Ctenocephalides felis | reverse complement strand
TTTATACATCACAGTCGAGGAAGCTCAAAAAAATCACCAATGGATAATATCCCAATCTAATTGTTTACTGGAATATTAATCTAACTGTTTACTGGAATATTTCTATAATTTTTTTATTGTTTCTATAATATTTTTATTTTGTCTATTTCGTATTTTTGTTCTATAAATATAAAATTTATCTTATTAATGAAGGACCAAACATTAAGGGATACATGGGTTTCACGGTTTCAAAAAATCAAAAAAAAATTCTAGTAATTCCGGAACGTGTTGGCACCCGATCGTCGCGCTATCTTATGCCCACAAGATGCAAGAATTAAAATGTAATTAGTTAACTTTGATTGACGAATATATGACTTCACGAGAATTGACAGTATTTTGTGACGAGTAAATTTTCATGTCGATATTGGGGAAATGCATTTTTTTATATTATAAGCGAAATTGAGAATTATGAATTGCATTTTTTTATATTATGCGAAATTGAAGAATTGATCATTTGCCGGTCGAAATACGTTCATATATAGGACTAGATTTATATGGATAGACATGAAATACTTGATACCACTAGAAATATACCAAATACGATTCATTTTACCTACCTTGCATGTATATACCAACTATCCTAAAACTTTTTTTTATTTCCTTCAATAATATTTTATTACATTCACCATATCATAATGAGTTTTTTCCTCATTGAAGTGTCATTGATCATTTGTATTCATATTGTATGAGATATCAGGCGAGTAAATGTCAGGTTGTTAATTCGAATTGGATTTCCAACATGCAAGTTCGAGTTCACGAACAGATTTATAATTCATTTCCGATTTTCAAGGACGACCAAGTTTCAATGGAGCTACACTGGTTTTTACTATTTTATTCGTATTTTGAATTTTGAATTGAGGACACGAGATGCCATAAAATATTTAAATTTGATAGTTATTTATTACTGTCGATTGCTTACCGGAATGATCCTTGTGAGATAATAATTTACATAATGAACTCTAAGATGATATTTAGATAATTTTTAGTAAGTAATTATAAAAATCATTATAAGTAATAATTTCATTCAAAGCAAAATAGATGGTTTTTTGAAAAGTTTTCTTCAACGTGAATAATTATGAATGTTTAATCTACTTGCTGGTCAATATTCTGTTATTTGTGTGAAATATTAGTTGATGCATCTGCGATATGCGAATTTATATAAATTTACTCATGTATACTTGTTACACATTATTAACTTTACGTAGGATAAGTTATAGTATCGCAAAAAAATTGAAAATGAATTTTTTTATATATATCTTTACGTTTCAATGGTTTCTGAACATTTTGGCATACCTTAGCACAAATGGATATATATGTGTGTGTATGTATGTGTGGATACAATTTTTAGTCGACGATTTCGAGAACACGGATCAACCAATTTGAATGATTCAGTAAACATTCAATTCCTATTAATAGAAGACGTGCTGATTAGTTTTTGGCAAAGGCGAGGTTCAGCCGTTCCGAAGATACGGGATAAAAAGTGCCAAAATGGTATTCAATTTTTGAGAAAAACCGAGAGTCCGATTTGGATGATTCAAAAAGCATTTGTATTGACGAATAAAAACTGGGAAGGCAGGTCTAACGGTTTAGGAGATCCAGTAAAAAGAGTGAAAAAATGTAATTTGGCGGACAAAAATGATCATTAGACATATGCACATTGAATTATTAGATATTTTATAGAGATTTTATAATAACACTTTTGATTACTTTTATATGGGTTCCGTACCAATGTTTCTATATTTCGTTTCTACGCAAATTTCCAAAATATTTCAAAGCACGAAAAAAATCAAATTGTTTTAGTTAAGTTAGATTTTTCTCTATGAATTAAATAAATTATACCGTAGAAGGCAATATTCAATAATATAACCAAGTCTAATAAAATTCTTAATATAGAGTCATAATAATGCAAATATTTTGATCTCATAATTCTACATACATTTTTTCTTACAAACAATTAAAATAAATTAAAAAAAACTAAATTAATCCGGAATATACCTGCAAATCTGTAAAAAAAAACTTATATTTAAAATAAGAACAAAAATGTTTTTAACAAAATGTTTTACAAAAGTTCTATTTATTAAGTAAATCACAATAAATAAACATATACATTTTTCTTTTGAGCAACATTATAATAATTTTTATAGACATATTGAAACATAAACACAAATATATTTTTTTTACAAAAATTTCCATTTCCACATAAATCATGATAAATCAATAATATATACATTTTTCTTTTGCGAGCAAAACATGATTTGAATCAAAACATTCATAATTGGAACACATAAATGTCAATGTGAAAAAACAAGATATTTTGTTAGGACAACATTTGGATACTTAAAATCTGTGATATAATTCAGTTTGTTAATTCTGATTTTGATAAATTGGAATGGTTGAGACATTAATTTCGAATAAATTATTCATTGTAAAATGAAAACCACCACCGTGCGAGTGGAAGTTGACCAAGATTCATACATTAATAATTAATAACCGATTTGGCACACTATTTTATTACAAGATTATTATTTCCTTTACGATTTTTTGATTCACCGTGTTCTGTGTTAATGTGTTTATGAAATTGGATAAATTTTGTGACCTAAAAATGCTTTGAAACGAATGATTTATGTTTATTTGTAATTTAGCGGTTGCAAAATGTCTTGTATTAATTAATTTCGGCAAGAGGAGTAAAAATATAATTAATTTTAATAGTCAGACTTAATGATTTTAGAAAATGTGCTATATGGAAATATCCGTTAGATATTTATTGTCTTTCAAATTAAAAGAGAAAAATATTCGATATGATCATCTTTAGATTAAAACTCGCCGGAAAATTAGCAAAAAACTGAAAATGCAGCATAACTTTAACCGCAATTTTACATTCTCCAAGATGTTAGAAATCTACTGTGAAGATTCGAAAAACGTATATTTTGATTTTGAGCGAATATCTCTGGATATTGTACATATTTTATTCCTATCATTTATTATTACTATAAATATATATGTAGCGGGTTGCCAACACGCATAGCGGCTTGTCAACACGCATCACATGTCTCTGGACAGATTGGCCCATATAGTGACAGCACTGAGAAAAACAAAAGGAAATTCAAGTGTCAGATCGTACTCGGTTTTTGTTTCTCCCTAGTCGAACTTGCCAAAATGTATAATTTTCAAAACCTTTCTTTTTCTATTATAAATAAGAAAATACCAATCACATTTTATTAACGATAAATATGACAACACATAGTGTCGTGGATATTAATCATACATAAAATAAACCAAATATAAATAATATTTTATGGAATTTATTATTACTACAATTTGGATAATATTGGTATTAATATGGAGGACTACTACACCTCCATATTTTGGTGACCCGAGAGTGAACTAGTAACACACATACAAGAAGGTAAGAAGATCAAGACATATTTTGAAGTAGTAGCACAAAAAAAAATAAATTGAAGTCTCAAGAATTACTAAGAAAAGAATTTTTAAAAATATAAATAATTATTATAAATGGCTCACAACCGCCATAACTAGAAGAACATTCTAATCCTACAACTGAGACTCCGACCACGCACTTCAAGATCAACAACAACACGTGCTCAATAAATCACTTATTATCATGGTAAATAAGTCGATAATAAGCACCATGGCAGCAGACAGGGAGCAAACAATTTGGCAACCGCCACATACACTCAACCGCTAACTCACCAGCGAAGGGCCACATACAATCAACCGCTAACTCACCAGCGAAGGGCCACATACAATCAACCGCTAACTCACCAACGAAGGGCCACATACACTCAACCGCTAACTCACCAGCGAAGGGCCACATACACTCAACCGCTAACTCACCAGCGAAGTGTCAAATATACTCAGCCGCTAACTCACCAGCGAAGGGCCACATACACTCAACCGCTAACTCACCAGCGAAGGGCCACGTAAGCAATCAACAAACTCAACAAGCCAACACGGCATTCAAAACGGCCACGGCCACGAACAAATAAATTTATCACACAATCTCAACCAAAAGAAATTTACAAGGAAGTTCAAGAATGGCAGTCAGAGATGCGAAAACAATCTTTTTCATTAGGGCGGAGTGATGTAGCGGGTTGCCAACACGCATAGCGGCTTGTCAACACGCATCACATGTCTCTGGACAGATTGGCCCATATAGTGACAGCACTGAGAAAAACAAAAGGAAATTCAAGTGTCAGATCGTACTCGGTTTTTGTTTCTCCCTAGTCGAATTTTCCAAAAATGTATAATTCTTGAAACCTTTCTTTTCGATTATAAATAAGAAAATACCAATCACATTTTATTAACGATAAATATGAACACACATAGTGTCGTGGATATTAATCATACATAAAATAAACCAAATATAAATAATATTTTATGGAATTTATTATTACTACAATTTGGATAAATAATATTGGTATTAATATGGAGGACTACCACACCTCCATATATATTGAATTTATTATTTCTGATGAACATGTTACGAAAATAATTATCTAGTCATTTATTTTCCATTACCTGAAAGCGTGCATAAATCATTTAAGCTAAAAAACATTTTTCATCATTATTTTTTATATTAGATCATTTTGATGTCTTATGTAAAAAGAAATTAACCGTGAAGAATAGAAAAGTTAACCGTGAACTTTTTATTATTACATCAAATATTACGACATCAAAACTCATTACCTTGTATTTGTTATATCTAATGTGTTTTATTAAAATGTTCAATTTAATATTTTTTGTAGTGGTTTGCTTAATTAAAATATTCAAGATCATTATGATAGAATGTTTTTATTACTATATATTTGTTTATAGATAATACTTAAAATATTCAATACTTAAAGAAGTTTCCAAGTTGTGCTTAACATCATTTGATAGTTCTTTGGTCATCTGAATATGAAGGATTTAAATTGGTTCAGGACCACCTATAATGTTAAATTTTGATGGTTTGATCTTGAGATTTAATAAATTATATACAAAGCTTTCTTTAATTAATCAAAAATATTTTTTTATTTAAATATTTCCAAATTGCTGATCACCAATTTGTACGATATTAGGCGATGCTTAACAACCCTTAGATCTTTTGCTGATTTGAATACGAAAGGTTTAAATTGGTTCCTAACCATATAACTTATTTTTGTTAAACTTTGATGTTTTGATCTTGAAATTTCATAAATTTGTCCAAAATTTCTTCATGGCTTTAAAATATTTTTTTGTTCAAATAATTTCGAAGTTGGTCAGCATTTTGGTCGTGTAATACTTATATCAAGAATAGCAAAATATAAGGTTTATATCAATCTCTAATAAATGACATAAACCATATGCATACTGTTTCAATTTTAAATAAATCCCCAAGTAATGTGATATTTTTTAATAATAATAATCCTGTATGCTTTCAGTCGAAAATTTCTCTCACTGAGGTGATTTTTTGACATGAGAAATGTTACATGAAATTGCTGACCTTTTATGTCGTGCGTCAACATGATTGGCAGTTTTATATAAAAAAGTACAAAATCCATCTAAAAAGAGTATAAAACATTTTTGTTAAGTAGGTTAGTAATTTTATCGTATTGTTTCATAACTGCTATTCAATTTACCCATTACAGAAAATAAATTATCTTAATTGAATTAATTACAATAAAATACTACACTGAAACGAAATAAAACCTAACATTAGTATTAACATTTAATGCAATGATAACTTGAAGAAAAATTATGATATTGAGATAGTTTGTTTAAGGCATGTTTAATAAATCTTGAGATTCTTCTGAGGGTAAAAAATCTTTTATATATCCATTGTTCAATTTTTATTTAAGTCCCAAATCTGGAAAATAATAATTAAGAGCAGTGTTAAGAACAGTAATATGAAAATAAGCGGTGTATGGCATCGTGTCTTAAGGCAAATTGCTGGAACTTCCTGTACCAGAAATTATTTTTTTTTAAAAAAAGTTCACTTATTTTTAGAATTTCGAAAAAAATAGATTTTTGTGTCTTTTTTTTAATATTTGAATTTTTTATATACTTTAAAATATTTTGAAAAAAATTGAACTGTTTTTCAAAGCAATCGCGATATGTTAGCTGCGTAGAAACGAAATATAGAAGCGCATGAGCGCCGCGTTTCAGTCTAACGAATAAGCATTGGTACTGAACTCATAGAAATGTAAATAATTTGTTCTTATTTTTAAAATACCTATAAAATGTCTGATAATTTGATGTGTATATATCTAATGATCGTTTTTGTCCGCCATTTTTTTTACTTTTTTTATTGGATCTCCGAAACCGCTAGACCTGCCTTACCAATTTTGTCAGTTGTCCATTTCATCAATACAAATAAAATGTTATATGATTTGCTGGTGCCTATCAATACGAATCGAATGTTTTTTTAATTATTCAAATGGGTTGATCACGAAATCATCGACTAAGATTTGTATCTGCACACACACACCGGCATCCACTTTATCTACAGTAATAATTGCCAAAATGTTCAGAAACCTTTGAAACGTAACGATACATAAGAAAAATATTTTCGATTTTTTGCGATTATTATAACTAATTAGGATAAGAAATGTTTAAATAATTTGAATAAGAATTAGAAGAAATATTTAAAATGGGAAAAGTAATTGGAACTGTCGAAAGAAAAGTTATATCAGATATTATCGAAATTGGCAAATTCAAAAATATCGTAGAAGTTTATACTTCGATAAATAGATTCTCAATATTAGATTTTACTTTTGTTTCGTGTGAACAAAGTTTTAGGGTCTATTTCTCTGATAAAATTCTATCTGCATGTAAATTGGTTATACAAACTGTTAACATGGTATGTATTTGCTGTGCAATCAGGTTGTTTACACATAAAACGTAACTTCACGTATGTGTTATCAACGGCACATTAGAAAGATGCACTTTTGATAACATTGTGCGTTTTTTAGGTTAGGTTTGTTATGTAAAACGCCTGACTTCACAGCAAATGCATAGCGTTTTATCCGTTTTCACTACCAAATCATATAAAACTTAGACCGTAAAATAGCGTTGCCATAACAACGCTATTTCACATTCCTGTTTTAACAGAAAATTGGTCCCTTAGTTTTATGTATTTTTATTTATTATAAGAAATATATTATTTTTCCTTAAATTCTTTATCTTTCTCTTCGATACTCATTAATAATACATATTTCATTTTGCGAAATCTCAGAAATAACAATTGAATTATCTCTACCTTAAAAAGTTCGAGATCTTCGAATTCTGCCACAAAATGTAGCAAAGGTATATGTTACAAAGAGAATAAATCCATTATTCATGGTTACGCCTATAAAGAAAATATTGTTTTAGTGGTAGCTGGATCCTTGGTACTTTTTCCATTATCTATGAAATAGGGCATTACAAAGTCATAAGGCAATAAAAAGAATTGCTAATGCCGTAATTTATTGATGGTTGTAATAATGCATTAATTTATATTAGAATACTGAACATTTTTTTTTTGAAAATTTTTTTTATACTATTTCATACAGTTGTTTTCAATTTAAAGTTTCATTTTGGCTTAATATACCATTTATTTTAATAATTTCTTACTGATTCAGACATGTTTTTATTTTGTAACACAGTTTCTCGTTTCAAAAAATATAATTTTGTAATATACATAATTCGTAAATATTATTATAAATAGAATTGCATTGTTTTTCTTCTCGAAAGAATAAATTTTGGTGTTCAAATTTTCAATGAACCATTCCCTTCTAACATAACTGCTAATATCAATCAAATTTTCATAATTTTTTTTATATTCAACATTTCTTCTATATTTAGCATTAGTATATTTTTTAGTATTTAGATTGATAGATTTAGTCTATGTCTGACACCTTCAACGTCTCAAGATATAATCTCGAGTCTTACAATAATCTTTTTATTGTATTGGCAAAATATTTGCGCAGCTTTTAATCTGCATAAAAGACTACATAAAAAATTTGCTTTTCTAATGGAACATTAGAAATTTTTTGCTTCTTTATTAAAAGACTTCTGAATTGAAATGTTATTCAATAAAACTATTCATTTTATTTATATGAAGGTCAAACCGCGAAACCGCAGATTTCTGCGGCATTGAAGAATCGGAATGGATTTTTTTCTAGTGTAAATGATACCGCATTGTATGATTTATAGACACTGGGATATATATACGAGGTCTGTTCAAAAAGTACCCGGAATTTTCGTTTTTTCAAAAAAATATTTATTTATTCGTCTACATTAATGTGGTCCCCTTTAAAGTAGTCCCCCCCAGATATAATACACTTATGCCAGCGTTTTTTCCAATTTTCGAAGCACCCTTGATATTCACTTTTTGATATGTCCTTGAGCACTCTCAGCGATTTTCTTCAATCGAGGAAAACCGCCGTCCTTTCATGGGTCTCTTCAACTTTGGGAATAGGAAAAAGTCACACGGAGCCATATCTGGTGAATTTTTGCACTTTGCAACACTTTATTTCATTTTTTACGCAAAATTTAATACAAATTCTTTGACTTTTCAATTCTTCCATTGTAAAAATCGCCGAGCTCAGAAAAACACGTCGAACCTTAGCGACTACCACAGACAAAGTAAACAGTGAATATAGCTGAAAATTTCATCATACTTTAGGGGCATGTATACCAACACAATAAAAAAAAATTTTGACAATCAGACACTCCAGACCCGCGAAATTTAAAAATTCCGGGTACTTTTTGAACACACCTCGTATATATATATATATATATATATATATATATATATATATATATATTATATATATATACAAGCTGAGTTGAAATATCGGGCTTTACATCAATAAATATTGGGTGAATCGTAAGTTTACTCGATATCTAAGTTCAGTAGAAAACAAGTGGTGTATGGCATCGTGCCTTAAGGCAAATTGCTGGAACTTCCCGTACGGTAACGAAATGATCGAGGAATATTAAATGTTTTCAAATAGATTATTATAAATATTGTAACATTGTCTAATATTCATAAGAATTATATAAACTGAATTGCAAAGTTAAAATGATTTGTTTAAAGTATATTAGAACTTTAGTCAGAATTAAAAATAAAATCTGAATTATTTTCGATATTATTATTTTTTTTTTTTTGGAAAAAAAAGTTGAAACAAATTTTTTTTTCCAAAATCAATTATTTTGTTAAGACAAGCAGAAAGTTCTTTGAATCATTTAAATCGGACGCTTAGTTCTCTCAAAAACTGCCATTTTTTACATATTAAGCTCCGTATCTTCGAAATGGCTGGGCCTGCCTTTGCCAAAAACTAATAAACACTTCTCCCAATCATTACTAATCGAATGTTTTTTAGATCATTCAAATCGGATACTCCGTTCTCTCAAAAAGTCCATTTCTATTTTCTGCACTCTTTGCTCCGTATCTCCGAAACGACTGGACCTGCCTTTACCAAAAACTAATCAGCTCTTCTCCCTATCAATAGGAATCGAATGTTTTTTGAACCATTCAAATCGGTTGATCCGTGCGCCCGAAAACGTGACTGGAAATTTGTATCCATACATACATACATACACACACAGGTATGCCAAAATGATCAGAAACCTTCAAAACGTCGAGAATTACAATTCGGCCCATTACAATAACTTACCCTACGGGAAGTTAAAAATTGGCCATAATGATAAAATAATTTTATCCACCAGAAAAGAGCTATTCTTTGGCAAAGGACAAACAAATAACGTTTTTTTTCATTACTAATTTAAGAGCATTGTTTTTCTCGTAACTAATTATTTTACCCGATATTGTTTATGCGTACTTATTGTTTATTTTAAAAATAAACAACTGACTGATATGAATATTTAATATACACTAATGACGATAATTTTTGTAGGTCAGTTAACAGTTCTCGTAACAATGGCGTGACACTCTTATTTGACTTAATTATATTTGTAATTTTTATATTATTAAGTTTTTAATGATTTATTTATGCACTTTTGTGCGCAAATGTGACCAATATTTACAACTAAGTAAATAATATGTATCAACTTAGTTAATAGCGAAATAATAATAAACAATTATTATTTCTTTTGAAAGTTCGAATATAATAACAAACTTATTTATTTATTTATTTGATGATAATATAGTTAATGATCTCAATAACATACAATGTGGCTAATGATTATATTATCATTCTGATGTTCATAATAATCTATGTATTAAGACTCTACCAAAAATAAAAATTTAAAATTACAAGTAAGACATTGGAACTGTTTGTACCCTGGAAATTAGAAAAAAAACATATTTTTATAATTAGGTATTAAGTGGACGTAGTTCATTTGTAGTATAATTACTGAAAGTCGAATCGAACCTTTGTGCCCCGCTCTGCCCTAATGATTTTTAAGAAATAATCATAATTATTAATATTACTTAGGACGTCTATAGGAATATTCTTCAATATACATTATGTTTACAACTTACATCTCAAATAATGAGCAAATTTTTCCCCATCTCCAAACTGAAACATCATCCGACTTATGAATCAATATTTGCATGCACAATTCTCGTCAATAATTGTTATTAGCACGGTTCAGATATTTTTTTAAAATACATTCATATTTTTTCTTATTCTATAATGCGGTATGTGAACGGCGTGCAAATAAATTCAGACTTTCACAACTGACTAAATGATTCACTAACTTAATACTTTAACAATATTGCTTTTGTTTATAGAGACCATTTGTTTATAAATTCTAATCGTGTCGCAATGTGCTGGTTCAGAAATATCTGAAATTTCCGAAATTAGCACTTGTGAATTGTTAAAAAATATTCGAATTGTGTAAATATTAAGATATAGGCAAGAATAATAATGAATGGGCTTTTCTAAAATATCCTTGGATTTAACTTTCGTTCTATTTTGTAAATGTAACGACTAGATTACGGCGGCTTAAGCTTAATTTGGTTTCTATTTTTTGCGTCGATAATAATTTAATAACAATAAATAATTATTTTGAAACGAATTCAGGATTATAAAATAATCAATAACGAACCTAATTTTTTAATATAAGGGGGCGTCCATTTTAAAGTTTAGTTTTTAAGGTTTATAAGACGCCCTCCTCCCCCTTGGTGATATTTGGTGATATTCAATATTACCCCCCCTCTCACACCAAACATCACGCGTATTTTTAGTTATGTGAAAAAACTATAAAATTTCTGATTTTTTTTGAAAATGTTTGAACTTTTTTATAAAAAATAGTAAAAAAAATAAATATACGTGATAACTTGCTGTACCCCTCCCTCCCCCACGTGATATTTCGTGATTTTTTGTCAAACCCTCCCTAATCGTCATTTATTTGAATTTTTAAATTTCTATATTTTGTTCTATTTTGCTTTGAATTTGACTATAATCTATAAACATTAAATTAACAATACAAAAATGTTCCTGTTAAGTTTTGGAGTAAGGTAGAGCGGGGCTCAAAGGTTTGCGGGTAAAAAGATCCACCACTATTATCTCAAAAACAAGTGAAGTATAAAAAATCTTAACGATACTATTTTAAAGAAGAAGGCAAAAGATGTGTAACCAGCCATGATCTTAATCTTTGCGACGACACATCAGGAAATAAACTATCAATATTTGTAACAATAGTATTTTGTTTTGTCGGTGTTTTTTTGGCTTGGGCACTTTTATTTTATTTATGATACAGGAATAAATGCTTAAGTATACATTGTTTAAAAGATAAAATTTGTTTTTATTTTTAATAGCTTTATAAAAGCTTACATGTGGGTGGGATAAAAAGAACCAACTGAACCTTTACACTGTAAACAATAGGAAATAGTAAATGAAAAAGTAAATTAAATTCACAAGATATAAATTAGATATATAGATATTCCTGATCAGCAGATGAATATTTTTGACGAAATGCCAGGTCAGGGTTATATACAGTACTATCACCTTCAAAAATGTACCCATGAAATTTATATTTTGCATCGATTGAATAATGTAGCTATTATTTCGTTAAATTCCTTCAAAATTACGAATAAGATATTGGACCTTTTTTTTGCCCCCTGGCTGTCCAATTTTACAATGGGTAAAATTTCTGCGATGATGAATTAGATGGGAACTTTACTGAACATAGTAAGATAGTTGTTAGTTTGGAATGTGTTATTTGTTGATACATAATTGGTTTGGTTTTTACAATATAATTGCTCAAAGTCAAATTGGACCTTTGTGCCCCGTTTTACTCTACTACTAAAATCAGTATTAATTGGAATAGTAATATTGTTTATACATTTATTCTGCCGAATAAAACTTTAAAATATGTTATGCATTGCGTCCGTTGGATTATATCTTTCAAGAACATTTCGCAGGTCTTTCAAGAAGATTTTTCTAAAAAAAAATTACACTAATTTTGGTTAAAACCTTATTTTAAGTTTTATCTAAAAAGTTCGAAAAGCGAATCTGTTGTTTGTACCAACGAGAACATACAATATTAACCCTTTCCACTCGCGAATCCATCCGAGTTGAAAAGGTTAATAGTAGCCGGAAATATATATCATAGCTTTTGTATATCATACCTCTTATTATTATATTTTTTAACACCAGAAATTTTCGTTATATTATTAAAAAATAATTTCTATTATTACTATTGAAATTTTTCCATTGAATGTAAATTACAAAAGGCCGTTTCGATTATCTAACCCTGTTTTTGGTACCGTTATTTATTTCCATTACCATTTACCATAGTGCAAATTGATATGTTGATTTAAGTGGGCCTGGACGTGCGCAAAATATTTCAATTAGTATAAATTTGTCTGAAGTTATTGGACGAATGTTTTTGAACCGGGGTTCAAATTTAAATACTGATTCGTCTTCTTCTCAATTGATGCTTCCGAATTTATTATTGTTTCAATTATCATTTTTATAAAAATAGGTAGCATAGAAAAATTCATATGTTACATGTATTAAGTATGTTTTCATATTAGTATATTCATTCTTACACCAACATTTTAAATTATTTTGGAGGTGAGTTTTTATTAACACTCTTAAACAGCGATTTTTAAATATATTTTTTTTATAACCAAGTCTGTTCGAAATCCAAGCAATTTTTCTAAGTTGTTATTTTTTCCTTATTAAAATCCTTTCCTTAATACAGAATTGGGAACAAGATTTTTTAACTTCTTTAGGACAAACTAGTATAAATTAACTTGAATTTCTTTAGGACAAACTAGTATAAATTGAAAACGAGCTTAAAAAACAATGAATTTGTTAAGTACGACTATTTATATTTCAGTCTTACTTATATTTTTTGTATTTAGCATATGTATTACATTTGTATAACAAAAAATACTACAATCATTAAAATCTACTTATTCTCAGTTATGACTAATTATGAGTATATATTTAGAATTTTTTGGATTAATTATAGTACTATAGGTTTATCTTTTTTACTTGAGTTATAAAAAATTATATAAGAAAATTCTCAAAAATAAGTGTTATATGGAATACTTATTAAACAAATTCAAATAGGGTAGGGCGGGGCACAAAGATCCAATTTGACTTTTAGTAATTATACTATAATAGAAAGAATATACTAATTACAGAAGTATGTTTTTCATCAATTTTTCTAAAATTTGTCATGTGTCTCATTTTACCCCATAGTCTGGGCAAAAAGTGATTGTCATCGGGCAAAGAGAAACAATGTCTTATTTTTACAAAAATGACGCCTTATATAACCTTGATCTGGTATTTCCTCAGAAATAATCATCAGCATAGTTGGAATAACTATTTATTTAACTTATCTCTTATAATTGCGTTTTCAACTCAATTCACTTTTTTATTTACTATTCTTTATTGTTTTCAACTGGCCCTTTTCACCCGATCCACATGTAACCTTTTATAGAGACTATATAAAAAGCTGTTGAATCTAAAATAAAAATAACAATATGTACATCCTATAAAACAATTAAATAAAGTATACTTAAAATTATATTAAGGTCTCGTAAACTAAATAGTGCTCACCGAAAAAAACTAACGACAGGATAATGTTATGGATTTTCAAAACTTGCTTTTTTCTTTCAAATATTGTTGGTAAGAAGTTCCTAACTTTCTTGTTTTTTAGATATTGATGGTGGACCTTTTTACCAGCGAACCTTTAAGCCTAGCTCTACCCTAGTACTTAATTAAATTCATTGTATTTATTTTATTATTAATATTAGTAAAACAAATAAATAATATTTTTTGAAACTTTTTATTATTTATTTAAATTAATTAGTAAACAACTTAATCAATATTTTATTTTGTCTCATATTTTCATCCTCTACTTTCGACGAATGAATGATCACTTCTTTATCGATTTGACTAACACATAGGATGTAATTCACACCACTTCATATCTCAAGGCATCTTTTTAAACAAAGTTAATATCAAATACCTATATAAAATAACTCTGCAATGATACAAAAATAGATTTAATTCAAAAAGTTTTTTCTGATCTCGACATCTGCAATGCGTAATTCGACATCGCACTCGGCGAATAGAACTCCTAAGAGCTTTTATTAAAAAATTTGCATTGTACGACGGTACATATTTGGATACCTATGGCATTTGGCCCAGATTTCTTAACTTTCCTTTGAAATTAACGTTAGATATTTATTTGGTGCGAATTGCGCTTTCATTTTTTACATACTTTTTTTGGTTGACACTTGAAATATTGAATTCAATTACCTTGGAAAAGTAACCTGGAATAAACGAATTCCTTACTTAATAATTTATTGTCTAGGTCCAAATTTTAAATTTAGATTATCTTCAAAAATGTTTTTGGTCCACGATTCAGTAAAAAAATTAACGTTATCAGGAGCAAGTGGCAAATTTTTGAAAACTAGCAAAAAACATACATAGTTCTACAATGATGAATTGTATCTAGCAATGAGCTAGATATTTTACTGAACCTAGTAAGATAGTTGTTGGATATGTGTTATTTTTGTAGCCATTTATTTATATAGCAATATATACATTTCCATATCTCAGTCAGGCAGTTATTGGTTTTGATGTACTTGGTTTGTTTTTCACAGTATAATTACCAAGAGTTAAATTGGGTCTTTGTGGCCCACTTTTCCCTACTGTAAAAAATTCGTATAAATTATATGAATATTGTTTATGCATATATTCCAAAATTCAGTTTTCAAATTTAACATCGTGTACTAAGATATTACTTAATTGTACTTATTGTACTTTTATTTAGTTTAGCTTGATTTTTAGTTCGCATGAAAGTCGCTTTTTCATTGCAGAATAAAATAATTTATTTTTTTATTATTTTAAACTTTTGGAAAATCATATTTTGTAATCAAGTTGAACACTTAAGAGTTTTTTCAAACTTCTGGAAATTTTAATTATTTTGTGAATTTTATATTTTGATTATTAGATTTTTAATGTCTCCAAGACATATAATATTTTTTGAAAAAAAAAACTTGTATCAGAGTAGAGAAGTCCTTAATCTAAACCATAATTTCCCAAATTTATTTGTGTCGTAGACCCCTTAGGCTTTGCTATGGGCCCCCTATTTACCCGATATGGATTCTTTTAAATTTCTATTTGTACTACCGTTTGGTGTTAAATTTCAAAGTAAAGATTCAAATACAAGTTTTGATATTAATTAATTGACTAAAATAATAATGAAAAACAGACATTAACAAGCTGTGTTGTGATCCACTATCTCGGATGTCTAAAATTCCTTTTTGCTGATGTAGACCCCTTGAAAGTTGTCATTGACCTCTGAGGGTAACACTGATCTTAACTAAATTCTTTTTTTCAAAGAATGTATAATTTTTATTCAGATCTGCAATAACCAAAATAATCGAGTTGAAATAGATAATAAATGATTGCAATTCCCATGAAATTATACTTGGAATTGTGGTTTACAGCTTTTCATAGCTTTTGTCATAGATTTCAGTTGACATTTTCAATGATTGCCATCAAAGAAACGTTGTCTCTAATATACATAGCACTAAGATTATGCAATTTCCTTTTTTTAAATATAAATTGTTATTTTCTCATAGTACTCATCATCCTCATAGTTTTACTGAGAGAGGCATTCCAAAACCGAGAATTTTATAATAGTAATCTGACTTTTATTTTGAAATAAAATTCAAAGGTTCTATAATGCAAAGTATGACAAAACATTTCACAAAAAATTAGTTTCTCTTACTCCACAATCATTTATATTTCTTTATATCCTTTCTGCGAAACTTTCAATGTCTGTTAGTATCAAATAAATTGAGAATAACACTTTTACGATATATTAACTTAAGTGATATCATTTATAAATTAATGCTTTTTACGCAGCTTGCTATCACGTGTTTACTGCCGATAAAATCTTCTCTGAAATGTTCAAAACTTTCTTTGAAATTTCTTGGACAACGTCCAATTCTACCAATTCTACATCCTGAATCGGCACACATTGCATATCTTTCAAGATTTTTTTGCGCGGAAAATGCTTTATCTGCATCGATAGTTTCTAATGGTAAAAGGAATGGTATTTTATAAAAGAAAAGTACATTTTCATAGGAATTATATTTCTGAAGAAATATAATTCCTATAAAAATGCATGCGCCTGATTTGACCCATTTGTGATATCTAGTAAACACGCTTTACATTAGTATTCTATACTTCATTATATAATTATTCAAAATCCAAGTAGTTTTTTTATGAATTATTATCATACTTTTACAAAGCGGTTTACTTATTTACTGTAGTCTTGAACAGTTGATTTTAATGACTTTTTATACGATCTCATACTTTTATGAGTCATTTTACCGGTATTTCAGAACACCGGATTTTAAATTTGAAGCCGGTGCGTCAGCACGAATCATCAAAACATAATCCGGACTCGGTTGTGAATAAGTGGTTAAAGCCACGGGATTTGAATCATAAGTTCCGGGTTTATTACCCGCTTCGAGCAGCCTGATATCAAGCAGTAGTGACATCGATTTTCACTTTTAAATATAGTTAGTATTTTAAATATAGTTTAATATATTTCCAAGTGAAAATAGCCCTCAGCCGGCATTGCTACATCAATAAAATCATTACTATTACAGAAATTTTATTTATTTTTTGAAAATTTATCACATCAGGGGGCGTCAATTAATCACATGAGAGGGGGGGGGGGTTCGACAAAAAATCACGAAATATCACGTGGTTCCTTCCCCACGGGTTTAGTAAGGTATTACACATATTTTTTTAAAAAAATTTAACATTGTCAAAAAAATTCAAAAGCTTTACAATTGTTTTTCGCAACTAAAATTGCACGTGATGTTTGGTGGGGTAGGGAGGGTAATTTTAAATGTCACCACATATCACCAAAAGGGGGAGGGGGTCCAAAAATTCTTAAAAAATGGATCACGTGATTAATGGGCGCCCCCTCAAATAGAGATAGGACAACTATTTTGGTTTCTTGTAAAAAAGTCGTAGTTTGTAAGGATTTCATCACAACAGATCATAGATCTTTTAAGTTCTTCTAGCTTTCCAGAAAAAAATACCAGTAAATGTTTGAATCCGTTCAGGAACTATATATATTCTTTATTTAAGATCATTTCTTTCGCTATTTCAATTTAACTTTCAATATATGTTTTTTCTTCTTATCAATTTTCTGTGCTTTATTAACATTGTGGTTCCAAGTTATTAGATGGCCTTTTCTCTCTGGCAGTATATATCTTAATCTTATACAAGATTGCCGAAAAACTAGTATCCTTTATGGTTCAAGATCAAATCAATATTAATTATTTTTACCCCATTTTCTCCCAATATTTCAATTACTACTTCAACATATGCAATTTATTTATTAGTAATAATTTAACTAGTGGCGCATGGATCGTGCTTTAAGGCAAATTGGAGTAACTTTATTGAAAGTAGACATCTATAGTATCTCTATAAAATATCTGATCATTTGAAATGCTTATGTTTAATAATCATTTTTTATTGAATCTCCGAAACCGCTGGACCTGCCTTTCCAAAAATTTAATTAATTGTTTAATCCATCATTACATGTGAACTGTTTTCTGAATTAATCAAATAATATCTTTGAAACGGTTGAACCTGCCTTTGTCAAATAATAATCAGTACGTCTTCCAGTCCATAGGAATCTAATATTTTTTAAATGTTCTATGACACATATGATTTTTTTAATTAAGCAGTTATTTTTCATTAGTTCGTGTAATAATTTCAATTAATTTCGTAATCTTAACGTAAACACACTATTGTTATTTTTTCAAATTTCAATTAGTTTATGTAATCTGTACATTCGGCAATATAAAACAATAAACAATGATACAATTGTTTTATGAAATTATTATGGATCAGCAGATATAACATAATACTCTTACATTAATGACTCATATTGATAAACTAAGAAAGACAGCAGGTTGTTTTAATTAATTAATCAGCAGTATTTTTCCTTTGATAATAATACAATTTATTTTGTTCTCTTTATACCATTCTTCAAAATTGTTTGGTATTGGACTCAAGCAAAAATTCACATTTAGTGGTAATTATCCGGATAATCTTTGCTCTTCAGTCAAGCGTTTGACACTACATTGACTTCTTAATCCTAACCTCCAAATGGCACAAACTTCAAAATTAATATAAGTTTGACTTTACGCATGTGTAATCATATCTGGCAAGGGAGCGTCCATTTTAAGGAGTTTTGTACTCCTCTTCCGCCGTTGGTGATACGTGGTGATATTTAAAACTACTCTTCCTTTCCCTCCTAACATCACTTTAATTTTTAGTATTTAGAAAAAGAGATAAATTCTTGGATTTTTTTACAATGAAAATTTGGATTTTCTAAAAATTCAGGTAAAAAATAAATACACGTGATATTTTTCTAGACCTTCCCTCCTTTAACAAGATATCTCTTGAATTTTGTGCAATCTCCTCCACCTTTTAAGCCTCACGTGATTAATGGATGCCCCCCAACAAAACTGCACTGATGATAACATTGGAGTTTAGGATATAGAAGTCATCGAACTGTAATGACATAGCTTTTTGACAGTTCATGACAATCAGCCTATGCAAAAATTTCAAAACTTGTACTCTTGAATATTATAGTATTCTATTTCTTATCTTTCTAGTTTATTAGATTTTCTTCGAGAATCTCTGGAATAGTTACCAGCTGCGGCTAGTTGTTAACGTTAATCTTCGCGCTGATGACAAACGCCGTTGTTCGGACAAGAAACGGATATGGTTTTTACCATATTGTAAAAAATCCTGAATAATAATAACCATTTAGAACCACATCGCAATATCCACGTGTCTGTGGATAAATATAGTACGAGCGCTGCGATTTTTTTTTTCTTAAATTTAATTTCAAAAATAATTACGTCACAATTTTTATGTACTAAAAGGACAGATTTTGATTGATAACCTGAAACCAAGTAGTGACTTTTATTATGAATTAAAAGTGTCCCAGAATCCCAAGTGTAGTATTTTAGATGTACAGGGTGTACCAGAACTCAACGTCAAACCGAAAGACTTTTACTGTAAGAATTTACACTGAAGATAACCATATTACGATCTCGAAATGTCTGTAATCTTATAATGGGTGTTCTAGCAGTCAACATCAAGCCGAAATGGGATGATAGTATTGATCGTATATATCCTGGAAAATAATTAGATAGCTAATTTTCTCTTGTTGTTTGAAAAATATGAACTTTTAAGTTCAATCTTGAGAGCTTTGTTAAAATTGTGACCATTTTTTGGTTATTGTGGTAATTTTTATTACTTTACACTGTCGAAAAATAATTACACACTTGCTCCAAGGTTTCAAGAATTAGGACTTTTTGTGAAACTATGAATTTAATATTTTCAAAATAGGTCGACTTTCAAAGGCCCTACTTTAAGAAAAAAAAGTGCACTAAAGTAAGTGTGTTAGCAAGTTCCATCTAAATGTGGCGCATTTATTGTAAATCAATGTAGTTCCACCAGGGTTGTAAAATGGTAAAATACTTGATAGTTTCATAATAAAAAATATCAATTAAAAATTAAAATCCAATACACAATGCCCGAAAAGGGCTTTTTTGATATATTCTTTTAAGTAAGTAAAAATAGTACAACTACCGCATGATATCAAGTAAGCCCCTTCTCCAATTGTGAATTCGGAACCTTGCGGTTTCAAAGCCAAGCATTAAAATGAAGCTTGTATTGTAGTTCACACCATTTATCTATAAATCTTTGAAGTCAATCTTTAATATGCCAGTATTACAGTTTGTTCACCAAATATCAATTAATTTGAAGAGGGTCTGATGAGCCTGAACAAATATTTAAATAGATCAGGTTTCTGATCAACATTTCTGGTTCATGAACAAGATAAATCTTATATGGTAGATTACTAAGAATGTTGAAATCTAGAATGATATACACCTTGTTCCCATTATTATAAAAATATTTTTTTGTTGTTGGATCGCTGCCACCAAATATGTAGAAACGTTGATCAGTATTATTCTTATCCACCCAATTTTGTTTGATGTTATAGTCTTCAATATATTTTTAAACAAAGACTTTTGTATTGATTAATATTTGTCATGACATGAATCATTGTTTTTATCCAAAAACCATGGCCTCTTTTGATTCCCACAAGATAATAGTGTTAATAAAGCGGCTTTAAGCATTTTAAGATATCGTTCAGTTTTACGATTAAACTAATTTACTCGTATGAGTGCAATTATGTGAGTCTTACTAGCAATTCTTATTGTTAGGAGAAATGGGTAATAAGATATTTTGTGTAATTTGTATGTTATTTTATGACAATGAATACTATCGATACACGTGTACATAACATTGTAAGAGATGAAGAATCAAATATACTGCGTAGTTTGTATATTAACCATTAGATGGATGTGCATGGGTACATAACTTTTTAGATATAGTATCATTTTCTACTGGCTCCCTATCTAATAGAACAACTATCTTTCTCATTTCCTGTATTTGATTGGAAAATCAATCAAATGATGCAATGAATATAGCTATGATGATGTAAAGTATACCACTTTGACAAGTCGCGAGTTCGCTGGCACGTGTCGCGAAATCGAAGAGTTATATTTAAAGAATATTGATCTGAGTTCAAATCAATGTAATTCGAAACTATCAATTCAATATGCTTCAGAGAAATAATCTATTGATTTGTTTAATTTTATTGAATTATTTCTCAATTAAATCATTTTACCATGACGTCAAGTTTATATTTTATTTTGAATTGTTAATGTAATTCCATTAACTTTTTATCTGGCCAGTTCAAATCGCATAAAGCGAATATAAAATTATTGTTATATTCCTACGTATCCATAGAAGAATTTGCTTAATTGACTTCCATCTTACGTCGTATTATATATTTTACGCTGACATTATAGTTTACAAAATGTTGCTTTGTAAATTTAACGGTTTATTGCGCTGCAAAATGTCAGCACGTGTCTTAATTCGAAATAAACTAACCACCATGTGATTTTGTGCGTCTTGATATGATCTAACTAAGACAGTTGTCGCCAACCTAATATTGAATCATAATCTAATATTTCTTAATTAATTTTCAAAACTAAATCTGATGCAGTTTTATTTAAATATTTTTACGGTTGTTGATGTATAATAATTCAATCACAATTGTGGAGTTTATTACCAGAGTGGTCTATTCCACAAATGAGGGCTAACTGAGTTACGGGGCGGGTATAGTAAATTTTTTATTGCATAATGTTGCCAAACAGGAATAAACATTATATTTATATCTGTCGTTAAATGGTTTTGAAAAATTTGCTTTGGCTCCAAATTGTTTTGTTTTACGATAACCCAGAATAGACTGTAAAGCTTCCATTTCATTTATATAATGAAAACAACAAGTAGAATAATGTATGGATAAATGGTAATTAGTAGTATGCAAACTGATTGGGAATGACATAAAAACATTTAAAAACAGCAGTTTTTTGACACTTTTTAATGGCGTTCAGGTATATTTGGAAAGATACACTCTGGTTACCAACTCCTCTATTTATAATATTTTATTTCCAAATTTCAAAATATAATTCAATCATTTATATAGCCCATCTCTACTATGTTACAGGTTATTCTTCTACTAGAATTTCAAGAACTACTAGAATTATCAAGTTCACATTAATTTTTTGGTTATTAATGTATAAAATAAGTAGTTGTAAGTGGCATTTTACCTTGAGACAAGTTGCATGAACTTCTGGAGATGTGGAAATAATATACTTGATCAATAAGACTTAATTTACAGCTATTAAAATAACATTTTTTGCTGTAATATATTTATCAATAAGAATTAAGATTTAACTATTTAAATAAAAAATTTTACTGTTTATTTTAAAAACAATTGTTGCTTTTTGTCAAAAACTATTATTACTTTATTACATTTACCTGTATCATATTTCCTTGAATTTAATCCATTTTTAGTTTATCGCTTATTTTATTTATGCTTATGTTAACACAAAGAAGTAAATTTAGTAACAAAATTATTCAGTTTTGAAAATAACCTATATTTTTCATCCCTTATCTTAGAAGCACAACTTACCATGTGATTGACGAATAAACTCGTCATGAGCTCGATTTGGTCGACCCAAAACTGTGATTATTAAAAGTATTATGATTGGTCCTTTGATTTTATCTTGTCATTTATTTACATTATGTTGCCAATCCCTGAATTAAGCTAAACAACAACTTTACTTTTGAATACGCAGTCAAACACACATCCACGTGTGTGATGACATTTCATATGACCTTAGTAAGTTTAGTTGCGGTTACCCTCACATGCGGTGACTATATTTTTCTATTGTTTAAATCAACTTTTATCTGTGATTTGGTCATTTATTTGTCGACGCGTAATTTTGGTTGGGAAAAACACTAGAATTGTGTACATACGATTATTAACAATAAGTTACTTACGAAATAGTAAACGGTAAATGATATGACACACTATTGTTCCTCAAAGTTTAGGCCATTGTACTTTATTCGATTCGCGTAGTAGCGATATATAAATATATTATAGAAATACCAGATCAAAAATCTGTCAAAATTCTGCCCATGAAATTTATATTTTGCATTGATTCAGTCATGCAGCTATTATTTCGTAAAATCCCTTTGAAATTAAAAATAAGACATTGGATTTGTTTGCCTCCTAGCTGTCCCATTTTACCGTTTTTGGGGTAAAATGGTAAAGATGACAAATTTTAGAAAAACAGTAATAATAAAGTCAAATTGGACCTTTGTTCCCCGTGCTACCTCACTGATAAACTGTTTATTGATGCAACAATTCCGCGGAAGGACTATTTTCACTTGGAAACTTATTGCTATCTATATTTCCAAATTACCGATGTCACTACTGCTTGACATCAGCCTGCTCGAAGTAGGTATCGAACCAGGGATTTCTGGTTCTGATCTCGTAGTTCTAGCCACTTCTTTATGAGAGAGCCCAATTATGCCAAAGTAAATTAAAATTTCTGCTGAGGTAGTACTCCATTTTAGTTGTTTTATAGGAACTCTGGTTTTAGTCACCATGAGCTTACAGAAATTTATTAAATGTTAAGTTAGAGAATTTTTAGTCAAAATATTTCATAAATTTAATTTTATGAAACCATGAGTGATATTTCGAAACAATTGTCGATTTATTTATTATTGGATTTTTGAATGAGGCATGCACTATTTAAGAACGTAGTTAGGTGTGACTAAAATTGAAGTGCAGCAAACATATCAATCTGAACTGTCGTAGTGAACACATAAATAATTCAAGCTATGAACTTATGATTGTATACTTACTAGCAAAGTAAAGCTTTTTTGTGGTTCTAATTAAAATACAACATAAAGTTTTAAATTAAGGTTTGAATATCATATAAATAATTTTATATTTTTATAATAATAAATTTAATAACATAAGTTAAGTCAGTATGTAAACTTTAGTAACTTGGTTTGTCGATAAGTGTGAATTTGTGTGATCTGATTAATAATGGTAAAATATCAGTTAAAAAGTGCTTCTATTAAAAATGTACAATATTTGATGAAGTTGTTATCTAAATACTTGTTAGATTTGAGGTGACTATTTTTAAAAACAAAGAAAATTTTCGATGATTTTGTTCATAAATAGAAGAAATTTTCTGAAAGTTTATGTGTAATTGTGTTAAATTTGCTGTTCCTCAGATGCAATTCGTTAAATATTATGTTGCTGCAATTGATTCATCATTTTGTTAAAAGGTGATGTAAATATATATTATGATCCTATAGTGATTTATAAGATGTCTGTTAAATAAGGTGACCATACGTCTTGGTTTGGCCGGGAGTGTCGACACTCCAGGATTTTCACCTTGTGTCCCGGGTTTTCAAGAAGTATAGAAAACTTTTGAAGAAAATTATGAATAAAATTTTATACGAAGATTAGAAGCGAAAAAACATGTACATGTAGATCCAAAAATAATTTATAAAATAATAATGGATTAATAAAGGTTTTACTTAAAAGTCAGTATTTCTGAGTAAAAAAATAAGATTCATTTAGATTTTTATTGTAATTGTTGTTTCAAAATGATATTTACTGCATCCCTCCTCATCCCAGTTTTGATGTTGAAAACTATGGTCACCTTACTGTTTAAGGACTGTCCAATAATCACGTGATCGATTTTTTAAGAATTTTGCACCTCCAACCCCCTTGGTGATACGTGATGGTATTTAAGATCATCTCTTTTTCTCTCACCAAACATCACGTGCATTTTTAGTACCTGGAAATAACCGTAAAATTTAAAAAAAATTAAAAATTGGATTTTTTCTTAAAATTCAGGTAAAAAATCACGTAGTATCTTACTAAATTACCCCTCCCCACGTGATTTTTTGTGATTTTTTAACAAACCCCTATCCTCCTAACCTGATTAATGCTCACAATAACTCACTGTCTAATAACGCTCTCCAATAACTCGCAATTTATCCAATAACTTGACGATTTATCTCCTTATAATTTTGACGATTTAATTTCTATATGTTACAAGATAATTGCAGAAACAACTTTTAATATTATAATTTTCCTTTACAGCAAGGCCCGTCGCAAGGAGCGCGACGGTGACGGTTGTCCAGGCGGCGGTTGCGGAGGCCCTGGTGGCGGTGCAACCGGAGGAGCCGGCGGTGCTGGCGGTGGCGACCCAAAGCTCTACCTCGAGGAGGCGGTGCTCGAACGGAAACTGCCCGATGCTGATCTCAGGCTACTAGTCGACCTGCCGGCGGGTCTGGATTATAACGAATGGCTCGCCAGTCATAGTAAGTGGTTGCTATAGTTACTAATCCATAGTGGATGATGGAATATATGTATTATGATTTAGTTTTGGTGATCAAATGTTAGAAACACTGAAATTGAGTGGGTTTTTAAAATTAGTTTTGAAATACTGCTGGCTTTAAACTTTGTTTAATTTCTTAAATGTATCTATCTAGGTGAAGAAATACACCTCATAAGATAGTTTAATGAAGGCCATCAACTTCTAATGTAGATTTAATACAAACTTACAAATAAGTTTATATAGATAACAATTTGTATCATAGTCGATCAATCCTATTAGATAGACTATTTCGAAAAACTGCTAGAATTCTAGAGAAATTTTATTCATTGTTATTAATTAACTAGATGACCCGACAGACGTTGTACTGTACCCATGTCAACAATTTTTTAATATAATATACTAATATTTACCGTTTACCTAAAAATAATAATTAGTGTTTTTTAAATTACTCTTCACGCCAAAATGCATATACATTTATAATATGAGCGATGTTAAATGTTGAACTGCTTTATATAAAATGAGTCTCAATTCCTACACTATATTGGAAATTGAAGTCTTTTAAACGGTATAACATAACCATAAACATAACATTACACTGGTACTTTATGTTGGATTAAATTAATTTAATTTTTTATTATTCAGGATATCCAAAATTGCATCTTAAACTTTTCCTAATCGATATCGTGAGGGCCGAATTGTATGTATTCATCTTTACTTTCACATTTGTTGTTAGAAAGTGAAAATTTTACGAATTTTAAAAATATTGAATATATATTAAAAAGATTAGTAAAACATGCAAAGAAATTATATTTTGAAAAAAAAAAAACTATATTGAAAATTTAATATCCGAATCTTGTATTGGCGCTCTCTAAGGCGTGCGCTCGTATTTTTCGCATGCATCGCATTAAAGTCCTACCTGCCCTGATTAATACTTAATTTCATATTTTAAATGAATTAATTTGTCAAATCTTATTCATATGTGTATCATTCAATCTGCCATACATATACTATATTTTATTTTATTCTAATTTCTTAAAAAAAATTGGCCAAATTGGTCCAGGCGTTGTTGAGTTAGGCGCTTACCAACACATTTTGCGATTCATTTTTATATATAATAAGATATAATTTATTAACTCAAATTTTCCCGAAGGAGAAGTTTGTTTTCGCGAAAGATAACAGTGTGCTAATTTTGTCTTCTCGACGTTTCAAGCCATTCTGAATCGAATTAATTCAAATTTGGAAAAAGTATGTTAGTGTTAGTGTGTGTGTGTGTATACGTGTGTGCTAGTGAACAGATTTTTGGGCTTTCGTTGCTGTTTTATTAAAAATTTAAAAGTTATTCGATGTAGTTCAATTTGGTTTAACGTTTGACTGTTTTATGGGACGATTAGCCAAGCCGTTTCTTTTTGCCCACGTTTTAGTTCACAATCTTGAATCGATTCGGAAACACGATGATCAGTTTTTAGTAAATATCGGCCAAGTTATTTCTTTGTAAGTAGGGGCGTGAGGTTTTTAGGGCGAGGGGGGCTTGACAAAAAATCACGAAATATCACTTGGGGGAGGGAGGGGTATTGTAAGATATCACGTGTATTTATTTTTTAACTGATTTCAAAAAAAATCTAACATTTTCAAGAAAAAAAAAAAAAATTGAGATTTTCACGCAACTAAAAATACACGTAATGTTTGGTGGGGGAGGGGGGGTTTAATTTTGAATATCACCACGTATCACTAAGGGGGAGGGGGTCCAAAAATCTTTAATAACTATCTCACCTGATTAATGGACGCTCCCTTAAATGTTTAAATGATTTTGTAGTCTGAAATAGCATATTAAAATATTATAGGCCTACGATAAGCGGTTGAATTACAAAAATTCATCAAAGTTTATTATTTCGTCGTGCAAGCGATACTGATCGGAATCGTGGTGTTTCGTAGGGAGCTACTGATTACAGTTAACGGCACTTAAAATGCATTATTAGAGTCTAACATGGATGAAATTAAATGTGTTAAACAAATTAATTTATCTATTATAAGTATGTTTGGAAGACATCAATTGGAAATTCGTTTTTATTATTTTTTAGTGAGAGCAAAAATTTTATTCTGGAAATACTAGTACAATTTTCCTGAATAGCTACATTTCAATTCTTATTGGTTAAGTTGATTATGTACACATATCGGGATGTTCAAGTTACTTACAACTAGTTAAAGTTAATATTTAAGAAAAATCGTAATAATTACATAAAACTTTTATTCTATTGATTAACAGATTAACTAGATAAGCAGTAAAGCTCTTTTATTATATGAAACTTTTAATTTTGAAATAGTGTGTAAACTCGATTATTAGCTTGAAAAGTGTACAAATTGTAATTTTTAGGTAAATGATTTTTATGAAATTGTCATTTACATATGTTTATTAAATAATTTTATTTACCAATTGATGTTACTGAATTTCGAGTATATTCAATGTTGCATTCTCCACTTTCTTCTACTTTATATTTATTCTTAGAACTCCTAGATAGTTATAAGAATTTAATTAGGTTTACCGAAAACACTCGTGTGGTCTTTGATATATTCTGTGAAATTCCGTGAATATCTGTGATTTTATTATTCATCTCTTGGACTCAAAATGAATCGTTTCCTGGAAAGAAGAAATATTCTGTAACAATACTAGTTTTTGTATTCAACAAAATTTTTTTGAGTGTGTTCCAGTTGATTTGATTTGAATAAAATTATTTGTGACTTTATTGGTTTGATCATGACATGCAAAACTAAGAATACTTTTGCTTTTATTTCGTTCTGGAATTTAACACATTTTTAAACAACTTTTGGAGTGCAATAATGTAATTTTTATGCGAGAATATGTAGACTTAGTGCAACATTTCAAAATCGTATCAAGTAGAAAAGGGCCTATACGGTGCTCTATTTTTTCACTAGGTTATATCATAGATTTATTTCTTGTTTTTATAAAACAATAGGCTGTAAAATTATTTTTCTTTGTTGTTACACAATAGGGCATACATAGCGTAACAAACATAAACGATAAATATGTATACCCATACAATAGAACTAGAACTCCTTCCTTATACAAATATCTCGACATAAACTATGCTGGTAATAAAACATGTTATTTTATTTGAAGGATTGCAATAATATTGTAGCTTTTATTTATTACTATTTTGTTGACCCCATATTAAAGTATATAAGTAATATTAGTAATCATAATATACATGGACTTTGTGAAAATCTCTGACTTTGTATATATTTCATATGCAAAATAGAAGTATTTGTATAGCTGATGTGTGTTATTTCATAATGTAAATTATTTTTTTTTAAATGTTTTATTTAAAAACAATCGTTTCGTCAAAACAAGTAAAAAGTTTTTAAAATCATTCAAATCGGATGTTTTGTTCTCTCAAAAACTTTGCTAAAAACTAATCACCACTTCTCCCTATCATTATGAATTAAATGTTTTTCTAGTCATTCAAATCGGATGCCTGGTTCTCGCAAAAACCGAGTTTCCATTTTCAGCACTCCTTTCTTCGTATCTTGGAAACGTCTCGACCGATCTTGCTCAAAAACTAATCAGCACTAATCTCGATCAGTAGGAATCGATTACTTTTTCAATCATTCAAATCGGTTGGGCGGTACTCTAAATCTTCGATGAAAAATTGTATCCACACATACATATACACACACACATCAATTTTTTCTGAGGTATTCCAAAATGTTGAGAAACCTCAGAAACGTGAAGATAAGCATTATTACTTAAGCATATTTACTTAAATCTAAAGGCTCATTACTATAACTAACTCTAAGGGCAGTTCATAAAATTCTTGACTTGTCAAGACGATTTTATAAAATATTTTTCTTAAAAGTATATAATTCAACGGTGAATAACATTTATCTGATTTAGATTAAATTGTATTATCTTGTATAGTCTGATCAACCATTTCATATATGATTATAATTTAGGTTATATAGTTTAATTGCATATATCAACCCACAGCTCACTTTGATAAACTTTATTATTGATTTAGATAATTAGGCCTTAAAAGGTAATATATTTTACTGACTTGATATAATATCGGGAACATTGAATTAAATATATTAAAGACATTATGGGACAAATTCTTAAATGAATAAGGTATGTTATGGTATTGCTATGTTACGGGTCTATATTCGTATGAGGTGGTAGTGAAGAACAATATATTTTCTGTGCCATCATGCGTTTCACACATAAAACCTAACCTACAAATCGTACAATTGTTAAATAAAAAATTTATCATAAGTGCAACTTTCTGATGTCTTTTTGATAACACGTACGTGAAGTTAGGTTTTATGTGCAAAACATCTGATCTCACAGAAAATACATGTATTTTTGCTAGTTTATTACTAATAACTTATACGAATATAGACCCGTAAGATAGCATTACCATAACATACCTATTTTATATGAAGATTGACGCCTTTATTGTTATGAAATTATTAATATAAGTTATTTTGATTGTAAAATTGTTAACTAAAGTCATTTCAGACATTTACTGAACTTGCTCATTGTAATTTACATTTGATGAAATCTTTATTTTTTTTCTCTCGTTGAAACAATGTAATTGCATTTTGGGTATGGACTTGCTAAAAGAGTGTACCATTGAAATCGGAGCCTTAGGCTTTATTTCATTACATTTTCATGAAATATAAATATATTTAATATATCTCTGTCTGTTTATTCTAAAATAAAATGAGTTGGCATTCTGAAATTTCTTACGCAAACTGCAAACAATTCAAATATATTAGACGTAAATGTGTTTGATGTGCAACCACTTTCAAGCATTTATCTATCTAAACAAAGATTTGTAATATGAAAAAATCTATTTTGCAAGTGTTTAGTATGTTGAATTGTTAAAAAAAAGTAACCTTTAAGCAACTAAACTTGCGTGAATTAAATCAAACATGAGCAAATAAAAACAAATTTAAAATTTCTAATGTTATATTAGCGTAATTGTTTCCGTCATAAGGTAATTGCAAAACTAAGGAAATTAAAATGTTAAAGTATTAACAAGTAATAAATCAAGTTCTGCATATAATATTTTTAATATGATTGATATCAAAACTGGTTGTGGCCGTAGCAAAGTTCTATTACTATTATTACATTGTCGCTGCCAATTAAATTCTTGTACTTAAATTGATATTTTATGACATTTGCGATGAAAATGCGTTCAAACTGTAACAGAAATGAAAGTTAAAATTAAGAGCTGTGCATTTAAATGTCAATGTTTTTATGCCATTAATCAGTACATTAGAAAACTGTTCCACTTGACAGTTTCCCAGATGAAGTAAATAGTTTTGGATATAACCATTGTTGATGCGCGGACTATTTCATTTTAAGGGAGAAAGTAGATTTTCAAAAATACGTCAATATTTTTGAGATATTTGTAATCGAAACTAAATTTTGCATATCTTAACGTTCTAAAGATTTCTGAACATTTTGGCACACTTTAGAAAAAATAGATGTATGTGTATGAGTGTATGTATGTGCGGATACAATTTTTCCTAGGGCGTTTTCGACATTTTATGAATCATTCATCCGACTTGAATGATTCAAAAAACATTCGATTCGTATTCACAAGAAGACGTGTTCATTAGTTTTTGGCAAAGGCAGGTCCAGCCGAAGATACGGTGCAAAAAGTGCAAAAAATGACAATTCAGTGTTTGGAAAAACGTAGCGTCCGATTTGAATAATTCAAAAAAACATTTTACTTGTATTGACGGAATGAAAAATGGATCACATTTTGGGGAGGTAGGTCCAGCGTTTTCGGAGATACAGAGACAAAAGTTGAAAAAATGATATGGTCTGTTTATATACAGATAACCCCCGCATAACACGGTAACTAGTACAAAAAGAGGGGTTACGTTCCAAGAATTCAAAAAACATGGTACATATCATAGTTTTGTAATAAATATTGCTATATTTGTTATTTTTTTAAGAAGTACCATGCATCACATAAATTGTTTTTTTTTTCTACATAACTAATAGGCCATAACGATCTTTTTTTTGCAAAATATCCTCTTCCTCAAAGCAGTTTTCTGTACTACCTGCAGATCCGTGCATTATTTTTTGCAAAAAAATATATTTGCGATTAGTTGCTTTTAGCGAAAAGATATTTATATATTTACCACATGCAAAGTTATCATTATTAAATTTGTATGATCATTTTATTTAAAGAATCTTTATTTATGAATAATTGACTAATTGTTCGGATAAGCCTAGATTTTTTTCGATAGAACGTACGCACTTGAATAATAAGTATCAAATTAGTTATCTTTTGAATTAGTTTCATCACATTTATTGAGCTATTGTACAGCTATTTTAGTAATTGTAGATTAAATATTGTTTGCTTTTCATAGGTTTTACTATATATCTTATTTTTTTAAAACTTTTCTCAATTCTTAAACCGTGTTATGTGAACCCGAAAGTACCGTGTTATGACGAGGGGGATGGTCTCAATTCTTAAACCGTGTTAGAGCGAATCCATGTTATAGAAGTACCGCGTTATGCTGGGGTTACCTATATATGTTAAATTACTTAAAGGAGTAAGTAACAATAAAGGTTTTTGAACGATAACATCGTCGTAATATAAAATATAAAAGATAAAATTTATAGTATTTGTAATAATTTATTTGAAAATATGTAAAACAATTGCTATTGAACACTGGTCATTTTTTATTGATTATTGATACTTTTTTATTGAGTAATGATTATCTTTATTCCTCGAAGTTCCTGCAATTTGTCTTAAGACACAATGCCATGCAGCACTATTTCTTACTTCAAAATGAACAGATGTAAATCTAGTGCAAAATATTTAAGAATACGTTAAATTTATTTAGATCACTTATATCTTCTTTTTTATTCATTATTTATCTCTTGTAGAAATGTTCCTCAAGACTTCACTAATGCAAGGAACCTCAACCGTGAACAATTTAAAAACATTTAAAATGTACGTGAACGATTAGCTGGTGTTTGTGAAGCTCTTATTAGAATCCTGTTGCTTACAGCTTACAACTTTCAACTTTCATATTAATTATTTATGCACTTTGTTCACATTGAGTTCTTTACAAAACGCTTCTTTGAAATCTTTGTAGTGCATTTGAAGAAAGCTTTGAAATTGTATTTGTAAACGTATACATCTAGCACCTATTTGTCTCGAGTCTTTACATCAGTGAAATATATTTATCATTTTTGAACACTCTGGCAGACAAAAGGATCGAACATTTTCCGCCTGCTCATTAATTATTATTTATAATGAAAATTTATGAATAATCTCGTCTCCATTCTGGAATAACTAATATATTAAAATTTATTCTATGCGTCACATAATCAATGAAAATGTTTCGTTTATTGTAGAAGTTTAATACAGATAATTTTGTATAGGAGTTATGTCATATTGAAAAAGCAGTTTCTATCGTTTTGCGGACTTTAGTCTGAACAATTGCTATTTAAATTCATTTTATAAGGCAGAATTGTTATTTAGTATTTTGGCAAAGGTCTTCAAGCAAGTTGTTGCATGTTATTTTAACTACACATATGTAATAAAAATATTCTGAGATATATTTATATATGTTGATATATGACATTCTTCTTACGTTGATTTTTTTGTGTTGGCTCAAAAATGATGGAAATCGTTTTCTAATTGAAGATAAAAAAGGTCTGAACTCAATATTGGAAACTCCTATCATAAGTAACTAATCGAAATTGGCATGATTAATATTCTAAATCTAATCACCATTATTTTAATAAACAGAAAAAAATAGTAAAAAATGTATTTATTTTGTATTTATTGTTCACTTTGTTTTAATATTTTTGTAAGATATTCAAAAGTATATGCTTTTGATGTTAATGTGATTGGCGAATATACTCGTCATGGTAAAGTATTGAAGAGTATATTTGTCATGAGTATAAAACAATGACCATTATTGCTATTTAAATTTAAAAAAATAAAAAAAAACTAAATATATTCAGAAATGCCAATTTGTTTAGAATATTATTACCATATGACTATAACTGTAAGTGACATTTTACCTTAAGGCAAGTTGCATGTACTTACCGAAATTTTAGAAACAATACACTTAAGAATTAATATTTAGTTTCTTCTTATAATATAGTAATTTTTAAACCTGTCCTGAAATGGACAAGTACAACTGTTGAAGAAAATTGCAAATCTTCTAACCATTGTCAGGGATTTTAAAAATTGACGTATTTAATGTAACATTGATCTTGTGCAATGTTTTGTGGCGTAGTTTTGTGGTTTGGATGATCTCCGAGCCGGCTTTTGTACATGTCTGAATGTGTCGTATGTCATTGTTTATTGTGTTTATATCGGCTAATTTAAAATTTAACTTTTTAAATAACATATTCTACTATTTATTTTTAAAATAGTTCTTTGCTATTTCTTACATTTACATTTATATTTAATTTAATAAAAACTGTTTTTAGGGATCGATTATGTTGCATAACAGACCAATTTATGGCAAGGCTATGTTATGAAGAACTTACCATACAAAATTTCTCAGGTTGTCAGATAGAAAACATAACCTAGAAACCGCACAAATTTCCAAAAAACGATGTTAGATAACAGGGTCTTTTTGACTCAGCTTCAAAACATACGAATGACATTGCAGTTTATGCGTAAAACGCCTGAATGCACAGCGAATACATGACATTTTGACAGTATTTAGTATAATTCAGTAGCAAAATGTATGGAAGTTGGAGAGTAACATGACTTTGCAATAACATTTGTCTATTATGCGACAGAATCGGTTTCTTAGTTTAATACGTTTGTAATATAAGCTTATGTTAATTAAGAAGTAATATGTAGTAAAAACATTGTTCAATTTTTAAAATAAACCTTAATAGCACATCTTAATATGTGAATGACGAATATACTCGTCATGAGCTCGACTTAGGCAACACGAAACTGTGCTCGTTATTTGATGTGAGCGCCACAGTTAACTGGTTAGAACCCAAATATGATATAATTTAAATTTGTGTATTGGCCTAATATTCAGGAATCCACTGGTCTTCAGCCGCGTGACGTGCAGTTTTCGAGTGTCAGCATATGATGATATAACATAACTTTTATCAGCCGGTGATCTCTTCTTTATTGAATAATTAAACGGTATTTTTCATTAAACAACACACCGTGACATCACGAAATAAACTGTTCGTAATTTGTGTTAGAATTTCTCCCACGATAGGTAATGGCATATTGTTAGACAACAACGAGTCCATCCTAGACGGTTCGTTCTGTTCTGATCTAACACGGTAACGAGGCAATACGGTAATGCCATTCAAATCTCACCATATGACTCTGACCCACTGATCTATAATTTAACAGGCATTGTCTTTCTGAACTCCAATCACGCGATTATTTATGGCACGTTTAAATCAGAGTTTCTCAATGTAGACTACAATCATCGAAAATAATTGAAGAACCAGCTTTACCATTTAAGTATGATTGGAGAAAGGTCTGTGTCTATCGCAAGTAGTGATGGATTTGCTCAAAATTTCTAGTGGGCTGAACTTTTTTCATTTTATTTTTTGGATCGACCCAAAGAACCATTCAGCCAAAAAAATTTATTTAAAACCGAAATTATTTAAATGGTTTCAATTGAGTTTTTAGGTTGGCTGATGTGGTCTAAGGGACCGATTCTGCCGCATAACAGAAAAATGTTATGGGAAGGCCATGTCACGCTCCAACTTGCATACATTATGCTACTGAATAATGTCATAATGTCATGTATTTGCTGTGCATTCAGGCGTTTTACTCATGAACTGCAACGTCTCTCGTATGTTATGAAGCTGTGTCAGAAACGTCATCATCCCTTCAATTTGTGAAAATGTCAAAAAAAAAATATTAGATCGATTGTATAGTCTTTGTCTGGTGTTCATTGACAGATGGAAAATCAAATCCAATTTTTTTGACATGTTTTGCTTTCTAATTTCTGCACAGGTAAAAATGTATTTGAAGCTCACAAAGAGTTATGCGCTGTTTATGGTGATACAGTCTTTAAAAAACTACTGTATCAAAATTGATTGCAAATTTCGTTCTGGTGTTTTTCACCCAAAGATGGTAAAAGCTCTGGTCGTCTAGTTGTAATTGATTAAAAAGAAATTGTCTACCTTAGACTGTTATCATCAACCGAATGATGAATTCTGATGTCTACATTAAACAGCTAAGAAAATTGAATTATGTAATAGAAAAAAGCAGCCTGAATTGATAAACCGAAACCGATTTATTCCATTCTGGACATCACACTTGGCCACTCGGCAAAAATTATTGGATGATGATTGGGATATTTTGCCAAATCCATCATATAGTCTAATTACTTTTTCGATCTTTACAAAACACCTTGCATTAAAAAAAAATCAATAATGATGATGGTGTCAAATTGTGCCTGGTTCAATTTTTTGATAATAAAAACCAGAACTTTTATAAGAATGGGCTGTTTGAAAGATGACAAAAAGTCAGTGGTCAAAGTGGACAATTCATTTCAGAATAAAGGTATTCAGTTGCATGAAAAGAATGTATTTGACTTTTTAACAAAAATCATTAGATGCCAAACTAGTATTTATAGTATGGTTATAGGTATTGTGGTGCAAATGCGTAGTTAATATCTTCAGAATTGCCTCTAAAATATCTTTAAAATTTACTCGTACCATAATTTAATTAATATATACTCTATGAATTTTATAGTACACACTAGAATTTCAATTTTCTATGCTCTTTAGCTTTATTTAGTCGTTTTAATATAAATTATTTACTGAACTATTTTTTATATAATTATGGGATACAAATAGTTATACTGAAATCTATTATTTTTTATGATGAGATACTTTCCATCTGATGACCAAAGTTGGCCAAAGTAATAAGAGCAATAGTTGGAATTAATAAATAATCAGCGCACACTACTTTCTGAAAAGAGAATTAAAAGCTTTCATATAGCCCAAAAATTTTTAATTGTTTGGCGAACAAATAGCGAAATTTTTTGGATCCCGTCTCAAATGCAAACTTCTAATCTAATAATAATTTAAAGTTTTATCACGAACTATGGAAGAACAAATAAATGAAATAGACCTCGATCATTTACTTCTTCTGCTTCCACTGTAATTTATATGAAAATGACTTACCTTTTTGTCAACCTTAATTAAAAACGGTTAATTACCTGTATAAACTGTTATAATAGGATTTCCTACGCGTATGTGAGTTTTTCAAATCCAAGTGTGTTATAATTAAAGCAAATATGTTTTTGTATGACGATCATCTGCTATCTCGGCGTCCCAGGCCTCATGTATATAACATTTCATACGATATTATGTTTATTAAACAAATTGATATTTACACTAATTTGTTTTTATTTCCGTGTTTATTGAAACGTAATAACACGTAATGGTCATTTGTTTATTGTAACAAATCACTTTGTTTAAACATTGTTATCGCACATTTACGTTCATATCAGCTGATTTCGTACTTTAATTAGTTTGGAAATTTGGAAAATATTACATCACGTATTTATATTCATTGCGATTACTTTTACTCGATAACATAGATTTTGTCCCAAATTTCATAAATACGACCTATTAACCTCCCGCAGTGTAAGTTATAGTAATAAAAAAAATCCAAAACTAGTGGTATTTTTTTTTTAGTAAAATTATATTACTTGCTACTATAGAATGCATCCTGTTCAAATATCTAGAAGCACCAATTAGCAATTTCTTGAAAAAGGACCATTAGTCATATTTGATCCTACCTATGCTCATTGTTGTTTGCAAGGTTTCAAAACACATATTCTTTGCATAGAATTATTTTTTATTCTAATTAAAGAATTTAACACATTCATTTCTATCATTCACTCCATACTAATTGCTTCCTTCTTCATAACAACGCACTGGTAATTAAAGTCTATTTATTTATTTCAAAGCATTTTAATTTTACTTGATTCGGTGATTGTATCTTTACCTATTGTCCATTAAATAGAAAAAATATTGCAAAAATATCTATATTGTTCGTCTTCCAATTTTAGGGAAATACGCCAATGCGTCAGTCATTTATAATATATGTAATGATATCACCGTCATGGTTAAAACTTTACACACAAGTATTGGAATAAGTACATTCACGTACATGAATATTCATATTCGTTCACCGCGAAAAGTTCAGTGAAGAACAAATGAAGGGCTAGAAATTATAATTTAATAAACTATATAATTATACATACATACAAAATATGAATGCACACTTTTGTACTAATTGCACACAAATACATAGGCACATTCTAATTTTATAAAAGAATTAAATATTTAAATGCATAAACAAGTATATCTGTTTTTTTCTATATTGTCCAACCAATATAATATATAATCTAACAATGATTTTAAAGAATTAAATTATTAAGTTTCGTGCTTATTAAAAATATAGGATTCTACCGTGATTTAGTTGTTACTAGAGCTATGGGCTTGCAATCAAAAGTTTCAGGTTTGATATCCGCCTCGGACAGTCTGATGTCAAGCAGTAGTGACATCGGTTTTTCCTTGAAAATATGAAATATATAGGTTGTCATCTATAAATGATCCACGTCATTATTTACAAGAATTTAGAAGTCAGCATAACAGCTCAAAGGACTCATTTAGTATTGATTGATGCTAAAAAATTATATAATAAAAATTCAATTAATTCTGAAATTAAATTATAAATGAAACTACTGAGCAAGTCAAAAAGATATAAGTCGTATTTGGGCAAGGTGTATGATCTATGATAATTTCAAGGCATTCTGAAGTTGTACAAACTTACTGACAAAGTTGTTCTTTGGTTATATTTATCAATTCCGTTTGTTTCATGACTTTTCAACCATTATCAATTAATTGTTTTCTAACTTCCAAATAATTCAGCATTTTCAGTGAGTCTATAATATGTCACAAATTATGTGGAATCATATTTTATAGTAATTCAAAGAATGAAAATTCTTATGTAGATATGAAAACAGTATCTACATAATAATTTTCATTTTTTTGAATTACTATAAAATATGATTTTATAGTGAAGTGAGTTTTTTATTATTTAATGTTTTTAAGGTGATTTTTTAGTCCTAGGGCCATGAATTTTATGTGATTTTTAAAAGGCTAACAATATTTTTACTAACCATTTTTATAAATTATTAATTAATATTTTAAGATTACAGAAAGAATGAAATTTAAACAGCCAAAAAGTTTTAATTGTGTTAAGTGATGAAGTGGGTGTCTCTAAAAATTAGCATCTGACCAGACCCTGATATTAGCCCTTCAAATTGTCCGATATAAAATGATTATTAATTTGTAGTAATGTCGCATTTATATAAACTACCCATTAGTTCTTTTTTTTTTCACAAAATAGCAACAGTCTGAAAAAAAAATACAACTTTTCTTTGATGTTCTCAATTTTTTTTTTTTTAAATGGTAAAAAACGGAATTTGGTGATGAGCGTCGTTGATACTGATGAGAAGTCTATAAAGAAGACTTTGTACGAATTTCAAGACATTCGGTTCAGCAGAAGTTAAGAATTCGTAGGTATCGCAACAAAAAAGGCGGATTTGAGAAAAGCGTTTTTAAATAGTTTCGTGGAGAAAGGAAACAGAGGAGGATTATCGTGATCAAGCAGCTATATATCCAAAAATAATTTGAATTTGAAAACCTTCTTGTACACATATTCTTGAAAAGTAAAACTTAGAAAACATATCTTAGAATTAGATATCGATATCTTCTTTAAAGTCTAAAATAGAAGTAATTTCAAAATTTTTGATATTGTCACCATGGTTTTGATTTTTTATCATTTACGTCTCTCAGCACTGTTAATGGCATTACTAATCTGTCCATTGTCCGTAGTTTCCCTCTTGTAATAATCGTAACATCATGAGGCAGCACACGTTTTCTAATAAGTACGCGACGCGCTTTTAAAAACAATTCCATAAATGGTTTCGTAACGGTATTTCTATAAAACAAACCATTAAGCGCGACCGTGCACCGTTTTTTCTACTTCTAATAAAAATAAAACGAAACTAATAATGCTTCCTTTCGATGATAAAATTAGTTAGTAAAAATCGTCTGCCGGTGATTACTATACGCTCGGTGGTTATAACGGATCCATATCGCACGACGAGGTATATTTTTTAAATATACTTGCCAAAATACAATTTATGGTCTCTGGTAAATATTTTGGAAGTGAATACTCAAACATTGTTTGGCTGCTTATACCAAAACTCTCATTCTTTATCTATGGAAACTCTGGTCAATCTTTTTACGTGTTAAGAATAATTACATTGTTAATATGGTCCAGCAGCCTGTCTGCTACTATTCTTCTAGTACATCTGATTTAAAAGAGATATATAAATAATAAGTAATAATATTTTTTTTTTTTTTTTATTTTACCACCAATCAGAACTTAAAGAGTTTCATGAGCTGCTATGCTCACTTCTTAAACAACGTGGTTTTATAGATGGCAATTCAAACGTGAATCTCTATGTGATTACTTTTAATTATTACAATTTCTGTAACATTGTTGACTTTTGCTGGATCAGGATTATTTTCGCTTGAAAACATGTTGCTATCTGGTAAATCTATTTTTCGATGTCACTACTACTTAACACCAGGCTGTCCCAGACAGGTATCAAATCTGCAACCTCTGACTGAAAGCCTTTAGCTTTAGCCACTATCCCTAAAATCACAGTGATTAGAACATTAGCAATACCAATACCCATAACTCATACCAATTTTTAAGTTGGTATGAGTTTATCAAATATATATAACTTTACTGATCCATTACCTATTGTGTCCATCTGCCTTATTTATTTAATTTATTAAACAATTATCTTAAATTGTTCGAGCCCTTATAGTCCAGTCATTTGGTGCAAAAAAAGGCTGTTGCCGGTACAGTACTCCGGGAATTCTGAAAATTGGTAATCTTGTGGATTTCGAGGTGCTCTTTACGAAAATCAACTTTGCCACCTCAAATTTGAACGGCAAGTTGCCGCCATATTGGAAAAATGGCGTCAAAAAACAGCTTTTTTAAAATATCTCCTTTCTGGCTCATTCTACGATAAAAGTATATATGTACGAATTAAACTAGAGAAAATTTCCTACAATTCTTTAGAAAACCGTTTTTTTGTAAAATTGATAGTTTGAGAGTACGGCCGCCTCAAAGTCTTTGCTGCTCTCGCCGTAGTATCAAATCTGTCCATATATGACAGCACTTCGAACTTGACCACATTCTCTCTAATAATTAATATTTTCAATGTTAAATTAAGCGAATAAGATCTAGAAATAAAATAATTCAAATACTTTTTGTTTTTTTTTGCTAATTTTTTAACACTTCGATGGCAAAGTAGCTATAAGTATACTTATAGCTTGAGTAGCACCTTATAGCTTCAAGTAGCTTGAAGCGTTAAAAAATCAGCAAAAAACAGAAAAATATTTGAATTATTTTATTTCTAGATCTTATTCGCTTAATTTAACATTGAAAATATTATTTATTAGAGAGAATGTGGTCAAGTTCGAAGTGCTGTCATATATGGACAGATTTGATACTACGGCGAGAGCAGCAAAGACTTTGAGGCGGCCGTACTCTCAAACTATCAATTTTACAAAAAAACGGTTTTCTAAGGAATTGTAGGAAATTTTCTCTAGTTTAATTCGTACATATATACTTTTATCGTAGAATGAGCCAGAAAGGAGATATTTTAAAAAAGCTGTTTTTTGACGCCATTTTTTCAATATGGCGGCAACTTGCCGTTCAAATTTGAGGTGGCAAAGTTGATTTTCGTAAAGAGCACCTCGAAATCTATAAGATTACAAATTTTCAAAATTCCCGGAGTACTGTACCGGCAAAACGACCAAATGACTGGACTATTAAGTTGTTATAATAGAAGCATATTGAAAATAGTGGTTCAGTAATATTTTTTTATATCCAAGAAATATTATACCAATAGCCAGGAGAAGATAGCAAACATTTTGCATTTGGAGTCGATTATTTCTCTGGATGAAGTTTATTGTTAATGTTTATTTTTTTATTTTTATATAATGCAAAAAACATTCAGTAATTTTGATTACTATTGTTAGAGATAAGATTTTAAAATACTACCCAGTGGTAGTCTTTTCAAATTTGAAAATTGATGAGATGAAGAAGAAGTGAGAATTGATGAGAAAGAAATTACTCTTGTCTCTTCATCTCATAAATTTTCAAATTTAAAGTGACTACCACTAGTTAGGTTTTGAAATCTTATCTCTAACATTTGTCACCAAAATAATCATTTGCTTTTCCAGACTAGATTTTTTCAAATCTAGATTACATGTTAACTAGCTAAAACTAAAGGGTTTATTCTTTTGGGCCTTTTGGAGTTGTTTGGCGAAAGCAGGCCTTTAGCAAATTGATTTAAGTGTTTTTCCAATCTAGTCTTGTATTTAGATGCAAGTCTTCTGATTTCTTCTGTCCCCGAAAACAAACTAGACACTTTATGGATAAACCAATTTGGGACATTTTGGGATGCCTCTAACATTAAAGTTAACATAATTGAAAATGAACGAAGACGTTAACTCGCAGTGTTTTCGAAAAGCTAATTTTCAAAAATCAATAATTTTCATAATTGGACCAGTTTCTATAGGACTTTCATGGTTTAGTATGTTCATTAAGGCCAAGTACACTTTCGCTATACCAAGTATGCTTGTATACAACAATTTATAAATCGTCTAACTTTAATTTTAACAAACTACTCATTTTCCTAAACTTTGATGAATTTTTAACAATTAAACTACTTGTAGTAAGGCATTATTATTACAGTAAGTTCTATAAGACCATGATATATATCGCCAAAAAAAAGTTCCATAAAAATCGGCTTAATTTTTTTCAACAGTTAATTACAAGGAAATATCTTAGATCAGGCTTGTACACATAAAACCTAACTTACAAAATCTACAAATGTCAAATAACCATTTTACTGCAAGTGCAATTTTTTATGTCTTTTTGATAACACATACGTGAAGTTAGGTTTATGTGTGAAAATCCTGATCGCACAGCAAATACATATATTTTTGATGGTTTGTCACTACTTACTCATACAGATATAGATCCTCAAATAGCATTACCATACCATACTTATATTATCCGAGAATTGGCTCCTAAACCTAAATATAATTTAATAAAACCTCAGGGTATGATATTTATAGCCAAAACTGTTGTGCAAAACAATGTTCCAAGTTAAATATTTTATGAAGTATCTGCATGACATTCAAAATAAAATAAGTTTTTATAAAAAATATAAATATTTTTATAAAAACAATTTTTAATTTATTTTAATAACTTAATTTATCCTACACTTCCCAAAATATAATTAACATATAACATATAATAACAGTGCTTATCTCCATATATGCGACCATGAACAAAACCAGCATTTCTTCCTTAATTAAAAATTACAACAATGTACCAAATTAAAATTATAATTATTCCAAATTCGGTATGAATTTTATTTAATTGCCGGAAGTTACTTATTCGAATGTCATTGTTTCCAGCGATGGCGCTTTTCGAGCACGTGAATTTAGTCTATGGAACCGTCAGTGAATTCTGCACGATGAGTGGTTGCCCTGATATGACAGGACCAGGAACGAGGTAATGGAATGATAAGATATAATATTTAATATTTATATTTGATTAACACTTAAATTAACAGCATTACTTATCGTTTTATCATGTTGTATTCAGGAAGTACTGAAATCGATATAAAATGTAAAATATGTAAAACAGCTCTGGGTATTTCTACATATTCATTGAGTGCAGTTTAAATTTGTAATTTATTGTATGAATTGTAATAATTGAATAAAATTAACATATTTGCTTAATTTTATATACTTCCCCGAATTGCTAATTACAATTTGAAATAGTTTTTTTTAAATTTATACAATTAATAGTTTATAACCAGACTATAATTTACTTTCAATTGTTGAAATATTTGAAGCGAAATATTTGAGATATTTGATGCTAATAGTTGAAATATTTGATGCCATATATGCGTTTCTAGAATTGTATAAAATAAACTGTAAGAGAATTAATGAAATTTCACTGAACCATATATTCTACACATTACTGTTTATTTGTGTTAAATTAGTTCATTTTTTTCTATTATTATGTGTATACCGCCACGTAGTTTTAAAATTTATTAAAACTCTCCTTCGATAATTCAGGTTGTTGGATTATAATTTAACCCTTGTCGCTGTAGGTTGTATTAAACAATGATTTGTTTCTAGATTATGCATTTGTTTCAGTTCAAATTACAATCACTGATTTGTTACTAAGTTATAATGAAAGAAGATATATTTATTAGTTATTTATTTATTATACATGTTGTTTCGCGGACTTTACTTTTAGAAGTGAACAATTAGTTATATCAAAACACTCCGCTACCCCCTCTACCAGGGGTAGCAACCATTCCGTGTAAAGCTTAATGCCCTGAAGATTGTCACCTTCATGGCCAACATAATAAACCGAAAAGACGTTCGAACATTATGATTGAGGCATTTACATTTTATATTTATATTTTAGGACATATTTGTGGTTTGATGAGAAAGGAAAGAAAACCAAAGTCCCTGCTCCTCAATATATAGATTTTGTGATGACATTTATCCAACGAAGTGTTGCTGATGAAGCTGTGTTTCCCACCAAATACGGAAGAGATTTTCCCACATCGTTTGAGGTAAGCTAATTGGCACCTAAAGTAAGATCTGGAAAATTATTTAAATTCAGTGGACAGATGAGCAATTCATTGTACATCAACCTATTGTCTTCAGTTTAGTTATTTCGTTATTTTTATTAATTTTATTGATGAGCAAATATTTTTTGATTGGTTTGATAGGTTTGCAACCATTTACGAATAGGTTAATATTAAGGTGACCATGCGTCCCGGTTTAGCCGGGACAGTCCCGAATTTCCACCTTGTGTCCCGGGTTTTTCTAAAAGCAATATTTGTCCTGGATTTAGATTTTTTGTCCCGGGTTGTCCCGGCTTTTATAAAATTAAAATTAAAAATTATGAAAGCAAACAAAGCGCTATTTTTTGCAAATTACAAAATTTCGTAATTATGAGAAAAATTTGATAGAATTTTAAACAAGGCTCAAAAGCTAACAACACAATATTGAAACAGAAGTCCGCAGTTTTGATTAATAAAAAATGATTCATATAAAAACTTTTTTTTTCATTGTATCGTTAAATAGTATTTGTTATTTTAAAGAGCCCGCCCTCCGTCCCGGATTAGTATAACAAAAAATTGCCGTCCCGGTTTTGACTTAAAAAAATATGGTCACCTTAGTTAATATTGAATTACTATCAAGTTTATATTTGGAATTTTTATTATCAGATTCTTAATTAATACTTATATATTGATAAATAATTGATACTGATTCAATTTTTTTTTTTTTGAATCGCACGCCGGAGATCTTTGGATCGAGTTCAGATCGAATATTTTATTATAACACTGAATATAAAGATGGTAGAAATAATATAGAGATTAATGAATCAATTCTGGTGTAACATAGACCAATGCTATGTTACACCAGACCAAACGCAACCGCAACCAGCAAACGTTGCGTTTTTCATATAAAGTGGTACTAAATACTACTAAAAACTGTTAAAATGCTATGTATTTGCTGTGCGATCAGGCGTTTTACACTTAAAATCTAACTTGTCGCATGTATTATTATGACACATCAGAAAGATGCACTCATGATATTTATTTTGGCGTTTGTGCGTTTTCTAGGTTAGGTTTCATATCTAAAACGTCTGACTCCTCAGAAACTACATAGCATTTTGATGGTTTTTAACACCATTTATATGAAAAACGCAATGTAACATAGCCTTGCCATAACATCGGTCTATTTTACACCAAAATTAGCTAATTAATACTTATATTATTAAGCTAACTTATATTATTTCTACCATCATTATATTCAGTGTTATAATGAAATATATTAAATTACATAATAATAGACAGTATCAGGACTCGATCCAAAGATCTCCGGTGTGCGAGTCGAAAAAAAAGAATAAGTATCAAATATTTATCAATATATAAGTAGTAATTAAGAATCTGATAATAAATATTTGCATTTTACGTTGAAAATGTTACTTTTTGCATGTATTATTATGACAGATCAGAAAGTTTCACATATGATAAGATTTTTTTAACGTTTGTGCATTTTCTAAGTTAGGTTTTATATCTAAAACTCCTGACTCTACATCAACCACCTAGCATTTTGATAGTTTTTAGTACCATTTTATATGAAAAACGCAGCGTAACATAGCCTTTCCATAACATTGCTTTATTTTACGCCGGAATTGACCCATAAATTTGATTGGAGTTAATAGTGAAAATATCGAAAATGCTGAAAACTTATATAATATACATGTAATTAATTATGAGGCATGTAATATGTTATATGCAATAGTAAATAGGATATAAAAAAGTATCTAAATAATAAATAAAAGCTAAATGACCTATTGGATCGAGGCCAGTAATTAAAAAAAAAGTTTGTTCTGTTTCAAATTTACTAAATTAGAAATGAACGATTTGAAATTATATTATTTTATTTTATATATAATTTAATTTGTGATGCCATGAAATTCTTATCGATTATCCATAATTTAATCATTCTGATCTATCTTACTCCCTAGTGCCATTGGTGTGATTTTCATTATAATGTAACATTTATTTGTTATTGAAATTTTGCAAATTTTAGTAATGATAGACTGAAAAATTGCAATCATACTATCATTAAATTGATAGTGTAATTGTTGGATGTATAAAATTATATGAACAAGCGGCGACTTCAAGTTTCTGAAAAAAAATTCAACAACTTATTTTGAATTGATTGAAAGTGGAGAAGATAGCATAGAAGCTATATATATATTTATTAAATTATAAAATTATTAAAATTGAATATAAATATATAGAATATTTGTTATATTCTTCATGTCAAATCTAATTTCAATTGCAACAATAGCTTTACTGCAATGATTTTAAATCGCTATCAAATTATAACTAATATATTGAAACTGCCCTTCTGCCTTCGGGCTATAAAGTTTAATTGGTACGAATAAATCTAGTTCACTACAATTTATTCCAGGTGATCTGTCGCAAAATCCTTCGGCTGCTGTTCCATGTTGTGGCGCACCTGTACGCTGCCCACTTCCGTGAGGTGGCCCTGCTCGGCCTGCACGCCCACCTCAATCTGACGTTTGCGCATCTCACGGCGTTGCACAGGTAATTCAATATTTCAATTCTAAACGTTTCCTCATCGCGGAGTACTTTATATTATGTAAAATCGTTATCAACGATGTAGAATTGATTAATATCATTTGAAGACATCGCTGATTGAATAAAATCTAATATTGGAATTGGTTTTTGATCGTTACGCTTTAACGATTTTATTCAATTTAAGGTGGTATTTTAGTCTAGAAGTTTTAAGAAATGATTTTTGTTTGTATTTGCAAAGTATAACTACAGTAGAACCTCGTTTATCCGGACCTCAGTTATATGGATTCGCGATTATCCGGACCGCGATTAATTAATATGTATGCAACTACAATTCGAATTTTTGCAGGAATAATGCAAAAAGTTAGTATATATATGTAATGTAATCTAAGAAAATATATATGTACATACATAAAGGAGTTCCAATTTCTTAATAAACATTATTTTCGTTGATATCTGTGCATGTATTTGTTATTTTTAATAAATACACAACATTATTCTTTATTCATTCGATTATCCGGATTTTTGATTATCCGGATGCCTATGGACAATAATTAGTTCGGTTAATCGAGGTTCTACTGTATTCAAGAATATGTATACAAAGAATTTTTAAAATTTAAATTATTTATGGAGATAAACTGTTTGACCACGATAATCCTTCTCTATTAACTTCTTCCGCAAAATTTTGAACGAGATTTTCTTGAAAGTGTTTTTTTCGATACCATACCTTGAAAGTGTTTTTTCGATACGATTTCTCAACACTACTGGACTAAATTATTTCAAGTTTTACAGTCTTCATTATAGACTTTTCTTCAGTATGAACTGCACTTATACCCAAATTCCGAATTTTACTATTTTGAAAAATATCGAAAATATCAAGAAAAGTTTTATTTTACACTTGATATTATGTGATTTTTTTTAATTTGTTTGTAGTTCCTATTAATTGGACATTATTCCAGATTCATAATCTTTTCCTTTTTACCAGATTATTTAGAGTGCTAAAATCAGGGGTATCGTCACATGACAATTTTTCCATCATATGCTAGAATTAAAACTGACAATTTTCAATTTCAATTTTTTTCTGTATCCTTAAAACATTAAATGATAACTTATAGAAAAATGAATAGTAAATTGTTTGCACTTTTTTTTACTGCCTTTCAGAAGTCACATAAAATTTACGTCTCTAGACTAGAAACCCCTCTTAATATTAACAAAATAGAATTGTATTTAAATGGAAGGACTTCTGTAAATTTTATCCTTATTTTTGTTATCTTTAATAATTAGTAGCGCCAAAAGGTAAATAACAGTTTTGAGATTATAAAACATTTTAAGTATCCGTTACGAGCATATATTATAGATTAATTTATTATAGATTCTGCTGATTATTTTGATTTGTTTTATTTTAACAATACCATTGTTATTACGAAAGGTTCCAATTATGACTTGTAATTAGATTGTTTTTGTTAGGTTTTATATTATGTTAATTTTATTAGTTTTTTATTAGCTTTTATTTTATTTTATTATGATGTAATTAGTATAAATATATTATATCAATTATTCAATGTGACTGACGTAATTGAGACTCCAGTATTTTTCCATATAAAAATGCTTTTATGTTATCTAAAATAAGAGAGATTTATATAAGTCGTGTTTGGACAATATTGCAAAATATCGAATAAAGTGTTTTATATTTGAAGAGTTGGTAACAGAGTGGACTAATATTATATTATTTCTATTATATTCCTAAACGCTATAAAACCATGTAGAAAAATGTGCTATTTTTAAAACGTTTGTTTATTATCTTTAATTAATTTACATACTACTTAGCATTTATTTTTGCATCATTTCACTTGTCTTTTTATGATATAAATAAAATAGAAGTCCCATAGTTCACAATGAGTTTTCATGAAGCGTGAAACAACTTTAGAACCTTAGAGCCTTTTATAGACAGATGTAAATATTATGTTTATTCAAGTTTGACAACATTATTTAGTGAAAAGTTCATCGTATCCTCATCGTATCTCAGTTTGTGAGATGGTCCATTCTGGTTACCAACACCTCGTTTATATTCTAATTTCTTCAGCTTTTCATTTTAATAAATATATTACTACCAATTTGAAAAATAAATGTATGAGTATATTTTTAAATATATGGAAACCATTTGTGCATGGAATGCAATAAAATGTAAAAAAAAATGGATGTGGATCAAAAATCATATATATCATATACATTTTAGACGCTGTTTTACGATTTATTTATACGTAGTTACTATTAATTACTACAATTATAATAATTGACTTCATTATAATGATTATAATCATTATTATAATAATTGACTTCATCGTCTATTTACAAATAATAATATATGTATATAAAATCAATTGTACGTAAGAGAATAAAAACTAAGAACTAGGATCCAATGATGTTGTCACACGGTGTTGATATGGATTGTCAAAATAAAAACATAGAAAAAGAGGTTTATACAATTGTAGTTTCATCAGTCTATCGATAATGAAAAAGTGTATAATGAGGAACGTATAGCTTTATTCTAATAATGAAGTTGAAGTTAATTATCTTTAATATATTTAATTTCCTACCGTTTTTATTGTCAATATTCCTTTCATTTATCTATTTCCTTTCTCCAGGCGATTCAGTCTAATTGAAGCCAAAGAAACCGAAGTGCTGCGCGACTTAGAACTCGCCCTACGACTATCAGAAGACGCCAATTCAACGCCCAACAATAGTAGCGCGGCCACCACCAGCAACGACACACATGCTGCCGTTGGTGATGGCGTGTGTTCGAATCAAAAGTCAGGAACGTCGTCGACAACCGCTTCTCTGACGTGCATCAATGCCACCTGGGATGGACACCATCCTGCTTCGGGAGATGATGTCGTTCTAATGAAAGATCGAACAGTGATGATTGTCCGACTTCTGCATAGTAGCAGGCTGATGGGTAGGTAGTAGATTTACAACCATCATGTTTTATCAGGCGATTTAGTACATACATTTATTTTAGTGTTCGTAATAGTTCGCAATAGTTAATAATGAGGGTTCGTCGTGGCGAAGGTCGGTTAACGCGTTGACTTTGTATGGACAAGGTCGCGCGTTCGATTACCCGCTCTGGCAATCTGTCATCGGGCAGCGCGATGACTATTTTCAAGTGAAAATATAGATCAAAATACGTTTCCAATTGAAAATAAGCCCATCTCGGGCACTGCGGTGTGAAATGGAATGGGAAAAACTCTCACACTACTTCTTCCCTGAATCGAGTTGGAATTTTAAGTCAGCTCATGGACCTGCCCTAGGGCAGTACACCCATTATTATTATTATTATTATCAATGAATATTCGTGATGATATCATATGAATACGTTGTAGGTTCTTTCTCTCTGAGTCCAAACTATCACAAACTGACAAATATTGACTAATAACAGTTACAAATTGACAGTTTTGCTCTGTATGCAATAGTTTGGGCTCGGAGGAAATGAAACCTGTAATTGATCCTCTTATCATTTATAATCCCTTACTACTTCAGATTTTATGTAGAGAATATACTAAGGAGCCCATTCTTGGATAAAATAATTATGTTACGTTATATGTCTCTTTATTGTATAAAAAGCTATATTTTGGCTGTTCGATTGATCGTTCTACCTAAGTCTACTTTTAAAACTGTAACCCTCAAATGGCACAAACGTCAGAGAATACCTTTGTTCGACTTCACGCGTGTGTTATCAGGAGCAACACAAAATATTGATTGATTATGATAATATTGTTATTTAACATTTGTGCCATTTGGAGGTTAGGTATTAAAAATAGAATAGTGTAAAAGGTTCGATCGAACAGCACAGACATAGCTTTTTGAAAGTTATTTACTACCAATGATATTACTCAAGATGGTATTTACCAAAAGAGACCTGTAACATAGCATAATTAAGTTGTCCCGAAAATTGCCCCCATAATCCTCAAAAGCATGTTTTGATGAATAGAAATTTGTGTTAAGTATTTGTTCTCAAGAGTTTTATTATACCTGAAACGAAAATTTCTCAAAACATTATATTTTCAACATATATCAATAATAAATAGATTAAAATCCTTATCAAATGGTTTGAAACATGGGAATAAATGCATATGAAGGAATGAATAATGATTCACTTAAATATATCAACTAGTGCATCGTGCCTTAAGCAAATTGCTGGAACTTTCCGTACCAGAATTATATATTCGACGAAAAAATTAGTAATCAATAAAAATGATCAATGATTTACAATAATTGTTTTATAAATTTTCAAATAGATAATTATAATCATTATATATTTTATCGTTCATAAAATATACAGTGAGGATCTTATCGCTCAAAGCACTTGAGAAAGTTTACATTAGCAGGAGGTGAATGAATGAATCCATCTGAGGATATATTTATTACGTTTGGAATAACGCATTTGAAATATATAGATTTTGAAACTGAAATGTAAAGTATAAAACTTTGTATAGTTTTAAAAAATTTTGAATTTTTTTTTCTTAAATTTTTGATATTTGCTTGAACCGTATAAGTATACTTTAAAAATTAAAAATCTTGGTACGGAACCCAAAAAATTGTAACAAAAAAATTAATACTCATTTTTAAAAACTTCATCAGATGTCTGATAATTTGATGTGCATACGTCTAATGTTCATTTTGACCATCAAAAATTTTTTTTACTTTTCCTATATATCTCCGAAACCGCTAGACCTGCCTTACCAAAAATTTTATCAATTATTTATTTAAAATGTTTTTCTGAATCATCCAAATCGAGTACCCTTTTTTCTCAAAACCGAATTACAGTTGTTGGCACTTTTTGCCAACTTCGAAACGGCTAAACCCGTTTTCACCACTAATTAATCAGCACGTCTTCATATCAATAGAAATCGAATGTGTTTTTAACAATTCAAATCGGTTGATTTGTGCGCCCGAAATCGTGGACGAAAAATTGTATCAAAACATACATACATACTACACACACAACACACACATCCATTTTTTTTTGGTATGCCAAAATGTTCAGAATCCTTTGAAACGTATGTTACGTTTGCAAAATTTATTTGGTAATTCGTTATGAATTATATTATCATTTGAGTATTTATCAAATTTGATTATAAGTAAAGTTAAGGGAGTAGAACAAATTTTATTTAAAATTGGAGGACCCTGGTACAAAACACAAAACTTCAGAACTACTGTTGGAAACTTTTACTCCGTATATTTATCTTTTAATTTTTATATTATATTTTTGAATGAACTGCGAACTTTTATCACCATTTTGTCAAACATTTACATATCTGGTTTAAATAAAAAAAGACAAATTATAATTTCTTGTAGTAAATGTGAGATGTTTCATACATTTGTATCCCTGTCGCTTTATCTTCGGTTGAAACGACACCTGGCCATAATCAA
>NW_020539725.1:12613838-12648613 GCF_003426905.1 Ctenocephalides felis | reverse complement strand
TCGATAATGAAAAAGTGTATAATTAGGAACGATAGCTTTTTCTAATAATGAAGTTGAAGTTAATTATCTTTATATATTTAATTTCCTACCGTTTTTATTGTCAATATTTTTTTCATTTATCTATTTCCTTTCTCCAGGCGATTCAGTCTAATTGAAGCCAAAGAAACCGAAGTGCTGCGCGACTTAGAACTCGCCCTACGACTATCAGAAGACGCCAATTCAACGCCCAACAATAGTAGCGCGGCCACCACCAGCAACGACACACATGCTGCCGTTGGTGATGGAGTGTGTTCGAATCAAAGTCAGGAACGTCGTCGACAACCGCTTCTCTGACGTGCATCAATGCCACCTTGGATGGACACCATCCTGCTTCGGGAGATGATGTCGTTTCTAATGAAAGATCGAACAGTGATGATTGTCCGACTTCTGCATAGTAGCAGGCTGATGGGTAGGTAGTAGATTTACAACCATCATGTTTTATCAGGCGATTTAGTACATACATTTATTTTAGTGTTCGTAATAGTTCGCAATAGTTAATAATGAGGGTTCGTCGTGGCGAAGGTCGTTAACGCGTGACTTTGTATGGACAAGGTCGCGCGTTCGATTACCCGCTCTGGCAATCTGTCATCGGGCAGCGCGATGACTATTTTCAAGTGAAAATATAGATCAAAATACGTTTCCAATTGAAAATAAGCCCATCTCGGGCACTGCGGTGTGAAATGGAAATGGGAAAAACTCTCACACTACTTCTTCCCTGAATCGAGTTGGAATTTTAAGTCAGCTCATGGACCTGCCCTAGGGCAGTACACCCATTATTATTATTATTATTATCAATGAATATTCGTGATGATATCATATGAATACGTTGTAGGTTCTTTCTCTCTGAGTCCAAACTATCACAAACTGACAAATATTGACTAATAACAGTTACAATTGACAGTTTTGCTCTGTATGCAATAGTTTGGGCTCGGAGGAAATGAAACCTGTAATTGATCCTCTTATCATTTATAATCCCTTACTTACTTCAGATTTTATGTAGAGAATATACTAAGGAGCCAATTCTTGGATAAAATAATTATGTTACGTTATATGTCTCTTTTATTGTATAAAAAGCTATATTTTGGCTGTTCGATTGATCGTTCTACACTAAGTCTACTTTTAAAACTGTAACCCTCAAATGGCACAAACGTCAGAGAATACCTTTGTTCGACTTCACGCGTGTGTTATCAGGAGCAACACAAATATTGATTGATTATGATAATATTGTTATTTAACATTTGTGCCATTTGGAGGTTAGGTATTAAAAATAGAATAGTGTAAAAGGTTCGATCGAACAGCACAGACATAGCTTTTTGAAAGTTATTTACTACCAATGATATTACTCAAGATGGTATTTACCAAAAGAGACCTGTAACATAGCATAATTAAGTTGTCCCGAAAATTGCCCCCATAATCCTCAAAATGTTTTTGATGAATAAAATTTGTGTTAAGTATTTGTTCTCAAGAGTTTTATTATACCTGAACGAAAATTTCTCAAACATTATATTTTCAACATATATCAATAATAAATAGATTAAAAATCCTTATCAAATGGTTTGAAAATGGGAATAAATGCATATGAAGGAATGAATAATGATTCACTGATTAAATATAAAACTAGTGGCATCGTGCTTAAGGCAAATTGCTGGAACTTTCCGTACCAGAATTATATATTCGACGAAAAAAATTAGTAATCAATAAAATTGATCAATGATTTACAATAATTGTTTTATAAATTTTCAAATAGATAATTATAATCATTATATATTTTATCGTTCAAAAATACAGTGAGGATCTTATCGCTCAAAGCACTTGAGAAAGTTTACATTAGCAGGAGGTGAATGAATGAATCCATCTGAGGGATATATTTATTACGTTTGGAATAACGCATTTGAAATATATAGATTTTGAAACTGAAATGTAAAGTATAAAACTTTGTATAGTTTTAAAAATTTTGAATTTTTTTTTCTTAAATTTTTGATATTTGCTTGAACCGTATAAGTATACTTTAAAAATTAAAAATCTTGGTACGGAACCCAACAAAATTGTAACAAAAAAATTAATACTCATTTTTAAAAACTTCATCAGATGTCTGATAATTTGATGTGCATACGTCTAATGTTCATTTTGACCATCAAAAATTTTTTTTTACTTTTTCCTATATATCTCCGAAACCGCTAGACCTGCCTTACCAAAAATTTTATCAATTATTTATTTAAAATGTTTTCTGAATCATCCAAATCGAGTACCCTTTTTTCTCAAAAACCGAATTACAGTTGTTGGCACTTTTTGCCAACTTCGAAACGGCTAAACCCGTTTTCACCACTAATTAATCAGCACGTCTTCATATCAATAGAAATCGAATGTGTTTTTAACAATTCAAATCGGTTGATTTGTGCGCCCGAAATCGTGGACGAAAAATTGTATCAAAAACATTACACATACACACACACACATCCATTTTTTTTTGGTATGCCAAAATGTTCAGAATCCTTTGAAACGTATTTTACGTTTGCAAAATTTATTTGGTAATTCGTTATGAATTATATTATCATTTGAGTATTTATCAAATTTGATTATAAGTAAAGTTAAGGGAGTAGAACAAATTTTATTTAAAAAATTGGAGGACCCTGGTACAAAACACAAAACTTCAGAAACTACTGTTGGAAACTTTTACTCCGTATATTTATCTTTTAATTTTTATATTATATTTTTGAATGAACTGCGAACTTTTATCACCATTTGTCAAAACATTTACATATCTGGTTTTAAATAAAAAAAGACAAATTATAATTTCTTGTAGTAAATGTGAGATGTTTCATACATTTGTATCCCTGTCGCTTTATCTTCGGTTGAAAACGACACCTGGCCATAATCAATGTTTGCTGTAAGCCCGGCTAGCTCAGTCGGTAGAGCATGAGACTCTTAATCTCAGGGTCGTGGGTTCGAGCCCCACGTTGGGCGATATTTTTTTTTGCATTTGGCTTAACGAATACTCGTGCCTAAAGTTCCTTTACATTTTACAAATTTTATTTTGTATAAAAATTAAATAGTATAATTATTGTTTGCCATGCGACCAAGAGAATAGACGTTAAGTAGCAACGAAATTCTTTGATTAACCTTTACTCGGTTTTAATGATGAATTAAATGTTTATTGTTTTATACATATACAGTATCCACTATGCCAAACGATTTACTTTTATAATTATGATTTTACCTTATAAAAATTTTAATATCGTGATTATTTATTCTTGTAGGTTGCGACAGCTGATTAACATCATTGCTAATTCGGCAGAATGTTGTGGACATTTTCGTATCGCCTGAGAAATTTTCTGTGTGGTCTCACTAAAGATATAAATCAAAATCATATAGCAGTTTCATTAAAACAATAAGTGATTTGTTACATTATACAGGATAAAAGATGGACTGATGAATTGGTACAATTTGTTGTACAATTACTAAGGTACTAGTTACCTTAATTTGATATATTGAGGTTGTTTTTAATTTTCATTTGTATGTAGTATTTATTTAAAAATCTTTGATAGTGTACAAGAGTGGCAGAGTTAATTTTAGTTTAGTGGACTGGTTTTGTTGCTAGACATATTAGTGGAGATAATTGATTTTATTAGTATATCGAATTTTATTTAGCAAATTAACAATTAGTAGTTTTAAAATAAAAACATATTTTATAACATTAGATTTGCTGCTGTACAAAAAACCGTGATGATATATACCTTAAATTCATCAAATATGTTTGGCAACAATATTTCGATTTTAATGTTATATTTTATCTCAAAATTTTTTAATGACCAGTGATGCACTCGGGACTGGAGGTCTGTGATCATGTCAATGTTTGAATTTAAAAAATATGTAACACAAGTCTTGTTTGTATCATTGTAATTTGTATATAGTTTATTTAATTTTCTAAAACTAATTAATTTTATAATAACTCCTCATTAAAGTATTCAATCTAGCTTTCTAATAATAAATGCCTAGTATTGTTTTCATTTGTCTTGTAAATTATGTTTATTATAGCTGGCATTGTGATTTTCCTTAATTTTCTTGTTTGTTGACTTAGTTTGTATATTTTAGTTGAGAGATAATTGATAAAAGTACTAAACACGCTAGTAAAATAAATTTATTAGAGGTTTATGAAGATAGTTATAAACAGAGAATAACAGAAAATGCTTTATTCTAAAATATAGAGTTAATAAATTATATTCTACGATATATGCCAACATGCAGGCATATTTCCTGAAATATTTGTGCATATTACCGTGCATATTAATGTATGTGTGTATATATAAATATATATATGAAGAATATAGAGATTATGCAATTATTAACACTTGCCTTTCATTATATTATAGTCGTTCAAATTCATTTTTAATATTTTCACTAAAAATATTATATATATATAACGTCTGATATGTAGCAATATTTAATTGTTTAAGGATCTTATAAATTAATGTTGTTCAAAATCATCTCAGTACTTTTTAGAATTAATCATTATATAGAGTAAATCATTAATAAATCTGGTGAAGTCAGTAACGTCTAACAAAATACCTACTCAGTATCGAATTTGACTCTCATTTGTGGACTTTCAAACAATTTATTTCAAATTTCAAATAGATATCTTTAAGACAAAGAATATTTTTAAAATACTAAATACGTTGTAACTAAAGTACATTTAATTTTTAATTTCAAGTCTTGTCATTCATTTATGATAAAAAAAATAATGAGCTGTATTCGCAAAGCAAAACAAAATAAGTGATTGTAAGATAACAAATAAATTAAGTAGAAGTATTTTGTTATCAAACATTTAATGAAATATTTCTAAATTATTCAGGAGAACTAGCAGTTCTCACAAACATTTTGATTAACAAATGCTTCTAAAACTTTGATTAATTCAGAATGAAATCAATAAAATGCATAATATATTTAACATAATGTATAACTAACTGAAGTTGAATAACGAATAACAATAAAATCATGGAAGAGATAGATTAAACATAAACTTCTTCTTCGGGGAGTTAAAAATTGCCTATTGTAAGTTTACTTAGTTGACTGAGAATGCATTTTAATTTTATTTCATATAATCAGTTTTACACCTGTCCTTAAATGAACAATAAGTATAACTGTATGATTAAAGAAAAAAAACTTTAAAAATACAAAATCTTGTACCAACGTCAGATATTTTGAGAATTAGCTTATGTTAATGTAACATGAATTTCTTTTTTAATATTACTTTGATAGTGTTGTAGCATAGTTCTCTAGCAAGTGGGTTTGGATGATCCTCGAGGTGGCTTTTGTAATTGTCTGAATATGTTCGTAACGTTTATTGTGTTCATGTCCGTTGTCTTTATGTATTCATCAATTAGGTACATTCTTTGTGGCATTTAAAATTTCTTTTAGTAATATATTTACCCATCTTTGATTTTTTATCACGTTTTATTTGGAAGCTGATTCCAAAAAATTGATATTTAGAAAAGTGCTAAGTAGACTCAAAATTATAAAACTTTATTGTAAATTTTATATAAAGAAAACGGCTAAAATGCATTTTTTTATATCAAAATAAAAAATCGTATGTATAATTTGATACGAGAAATGATATTCAACGTCAAGATTGAGAACCATGAACATATTTAATTCTAATTTTGTCTAGAAGGTTGAGAACCATGTAATTTTTCGATTGTCAATGTTGGCTAACATGGCAAAGCGGTACCCGGCAGAACGCTGAAGATGATTGTTCAGTAATGATAAAGGTTATGCAAAAATACGTTGTTAATTGTTAAACCGTTTTTAAGTTAGTTCAAGCATAATTTAACATAATATTATTAAAAGAAACATTGTACAAGCATTCGTAAGGTTGTTGCAAATTTAAGAATATGGTAAAGTGGTATTTTGACAAGAGTGTTAATATTGTGACTCATGTGCTGCCAGTTGGACCAAGTTGTTTTTAATCGTGGTTTGTGACGAAGTTACATATGTAATTAATTTTTAGTATTTATCAATAGTGGATATACATTCAGTTAAGTGTTAATAAAAGTTTGTGTTTTTGATAATAAAAGTGATATTACCATGCCTTATAGAAAATAATGCCGGTTGCAATTAGTTGTGTGTCACTGACAAGAAGGATGGCCATTACATGTCTTGCATAAGTGTCAAATTTAAAATGACTTGAGTTAAGGTAAGTTTTTTAAATCTTTTATCCATAATTCTAAATTTCAAGAAATACCATAGGGTTTGTTTTTATGCATTTGTACACAAAATGATAACGATTTTGCAGACGATAAATTATTATATTATCATATACATGCGTTGCATAACTGACAGATGATCATAAGAAGATCCCTTTCTCGACATTGTTGTACAATTATCGGAGTTATCGGTGATTGTGAAATTAGAAATACGTACAATAGCCGTAGAAATTTAACAGTACTCATTCTAGTCAATGTGCGTGTATGTATATGTATGTTTGTATGTTGTATATCAGTTACTATAGTGCGGCCGGGCTGGCAAAATTACACGGGCCTCTGGCCCAAGGGGGCTCCGGCCCAAGAGACTGCTCAGAAATGTTTATAACTTTTATACTGATTTGCCCCATTTTTTTCACATCGTTTTCTTAAGAATCTTTTCTGTAAACGTCGGTTTTAATCGATATCGATTATAATTATTTTTCTTCATTGCGATTCAATCTAAACAATATTTTTTTTATGAATACTCGAACCTAATTATAAGTGAAGGGGCTTATGGACATTACTGGGACAAATATAACGTGTAATTGTGCACGCTGAAAAAATTTGAGTTTATTAAATTTAAAACCTAGTACAACATGACGGTTTTTACTGAAAAGAATATTCCACGGACACCAGATGGATATTTTCTAAATATCTGCCTTTTGCTCGTAAAACAGCAGCGTATATTCTGGGCATCCTTTCAATCAATTTATGCAATAGTTCCGTCGTTATTTCATTCCAGCGATTCAGTAGGAACGTCCAAACCTGTTTCATATTAGTTGGTTGCAATTTTCTCTCTTGTCTGTCCAACTCAATCCATATATTTGAGTTCTTTCTGCTTCTTTTCGACTGATTGTGAGAAGGAATTTAGAAGTGTGCTAAGGATCATTATCTTACTGGAAAACCAATCCGCGACCCACAATTCTTTTCTCACATGGAAGTGGGAAAAGGGGTTTCTCAAGTGCCGTTGAAATTTTTTTTTATTTATTTTTCATAGCAAACTATACAAAGAACATTCAGCTATATATTATTACAGGTATATATTATTTGACTGCGTGAGAAGGATCGCTATCCTGCGATAGCACCTTCTTAGATGTTATGTGATATTTTGTAGTAAATCATTGCAGATTGCTTTTTGAGACGCTTTGGTGGTAAAAGCTTGAGCAGATCTAACGCTAATTCGTTTGGATGACGACTAAGACGAGTTTTGTATCTGGAGCAGTAAAGACTAATTTCTTCTTCTATTGTTCCAATTCTGAGATCTTGATGTATCAACCAATTGGGAACGTATTTTGGAGCGTTCACGATTTCTTTCAAAATTTTATTTTGGAACCTTTGTATAATAGTTATGTTTGAATTACTGGCCGCACCCCATAGTTGTAGGCCGTAGGACCATATTGGTTTAATAATTGTCTTGTATATTAGGAGTTTATTTTCTATTGTGACTTGTGATTTCCAGCCGATTAACCAATTAAGTTGCCTACGTGTTATGTTGTGGTAGACTTTTTTGTCCATCAATTTTCACAATGTCACCAACAATGCCCCCAGCAAATCATCACCAGACTAACACTGAACCTCTCCCTTACCGTAGCCAGGACCCAGTCTCCCCTATTTTATAAAAATCTACTTGAATTTTTTAATGGAAATATTAGTTTACTTTTTCTGATATTTTTTACTGTAAACTTATATTATAAGCTTATGATGAAGTGGCATAATAACCAGGTATGACTAATCTTGGTGCGTCTATAAACATACTGTAAAAATATTCAATATATTATTTTTTTTGCATATTTTTTTTGTCAAGCAAAAAAATACATTTTTAATATATTAAATAAAAAAAATTCTTGTGGGGTTTTCACATATTTTTTATTAAAAACAAACAACGTCTTAAACAGCTATTTATGAACAATATTTATTGTACGCAATTTTCATGTGCCATAATATAGCTAAAATGTTATTTTCCACCTATAGTTTTTATGAACATAGCTCTTGAGAAGTTAATTTATGTGAAATATTTGGTACGATTACATATTCATTATTAATAATTAATATATAATATATTTTTCATTCATAGCATAAAAAGATATTTTTTTATTTATGCAATTTTGTCAATACAAAAAGAACTATATTTGCAACTTAATTGATCAATTGATGGTTTTATTGAATCATATTGATATATATATATATATATATATATATATATATCAATTAGTAATTTTTAATTTTACATTTCTCTGCTAAGCAATATTAAAGATCTGCACTTTTCACTACTTTTTAATTTTATTTTGCATACAGAAATTGGTTTGCAATGGCAGTGGTATTGAAATGTAGTTAATATTTTTACCCATGGATAGTTAATATATTTATTTATAAAAATATTCAGTATTTTCTACATCGCAAGGCAGGTTATATTAACGCTAAGCTCAATGGGTTTTTGGACCTCAATTTATGAAATGAAATATTTTTTAGAAAAGGTAATACAAATATTTGGTTAATTATAACTAAAAATTGTATAACACATTCATGATAACTAATAAATGATGAAAGCATAATTATGCAATTAAATAGTATAATTTTGATTCAGGATTAATGCAAAATCATGTTAATGATTATAACACCACATAATTTATGAATGTTTCTAAATAAATCATTATATTTATAAATGCTTAAAAACTATTCAGAAAACCTTAGGTTTTATTTAAATTCATTAAATACATTATAGATTATAAAATCACGCAAGTATATAAATAAATATATTCATTTTTATTTAAAAAGCTTAGCTCTATACAATATTCTATCTTATAATAATATTTAAAGAGTATTTTATGAAGTCACACATTGACGGTTAACATATATGGTAACTTAATTGATATGGCAAAGATGCCTGCATATGCATTTCTATTTTAATTCTAATCGGGTAATTGACATTATTTGCAAAAATATCGATACTCGGATATAAGTAATTTTTTTATAATATATTAGACTTGAAATTCGGCGAAACTTGTGATCCTTTGATAGGGTCTTAATTCTAATAAAAGTTTAATAAAATTTAAAAGGAACATTTATTAATGTCAGTACATAACTATATTGTTTAAATAGAATCAACAACTCTTTGGGGACGGCTGTCCACCTGAGTGGACAAACATACTCTGTGAGGCACAGGCTATTTTATAAACGATGACTCAGTTTGCATCGAAAAGTTGAATAAGTTACATATAGCAGCGATAAACAGTGTTGTATTTTGAAAATAATTTCAAGTTATTTTAGTAGTATTTTTAACCTTTTTCTTTGCTATATAGTCTTTTTTTAAATATTTAAAACGACCGAGCGCTTTTACATATGGCAAAACGACTGGCAAATTTTGTTACTATTTACAATAGTACAGTATTGAAGATGAGTTTAAAATAGACATTCATACAGACAAATTGTTTTGAACGTCATCATTCTTTATAAAATAATCAAAAATAAATTAATATTATAAATGTATGTCCCTCAATGACCACAAATTTTTATCAAACAAATTGCATAACATACACAATGAAATCAAGTTTACAGCCGGTACAGTAGATTGTTTTGAAATCGGTGCCGTCCCGTAAGTGTTAAAAGGTACATTTATTAATGCCAGAACATAACTATATTATTTAAATAGAATCAACATTATATTTCAAAATTTGGTTCGTTTCCGATAAAAAATAAAAAAAATTGAATACAATACAATAGTAAATAAAATTTTAGTTATTTTTTACATAAATGTACTCAACAGTATTCTTTGTTTGTTAAGAGTAATGTTTTCTGGTATCTTTGTTCTTGAGGCGTCGATATTTATGCAATTTTAATAAATATTGTGCAAAATTCATATGCTATATTATTATACACATATTCTAATTACAGTAAAGGTAGATTTTGTGACATTTACAAGTAAACATTAAGCGTAAATAAATAAATGTTTTACACTGATTGAAATATATAAAGCTTTTCAAAGCGATGCGCCCTGTTCACTGCGAAAATATTTCAACATAGACTAGTAAAGCTATTTTTTTAAAATAGCTTTTGCAAAGAGATTTAGTAGTACTTGATTCATATTTTAATTAATATTGGTATTTGCTTAACATTTAATGTGATTAAACTTAAATAGTCCGTTGAATTGAACTATTGAAGAAAAATCTTTGTATTTTTTTTTAAATCCTGTGTTAGGTTTCATTACAAGAAAAATGTTACAACCATAAGTTTATTCAACTTTTGAAATTTTTATATTTTTAACCCTTAATATAGTAAATTGAACACAGTTTTACAACAATCAAAATTTTTTACCAGCACCCTTAACACGTTCACTGCCAACTCTTGTTAGTTAACGAGCTTTTCTCGGACGCAAACTACGAGTTCTTCCGTACAATTGAAATAAGATTTTATTGTTTTTTTTCAAAATTTTGTTAAAAACTATGCACTAGAAATATAATTTCTAATATCTTTAACACGTTAATCACCACGATAATTCTTTGTACAGTTGAAATAAGATTTTATTGGTTTTTTCAAAATTTTGGTAAAAACTATGCACTAGAAATATAATTTCTAATATCTTTAACACATTAATTGCCACGATAATACCAGAAAAAATTCACATGGGTAACTTTATTAGATAATTTAGTTCAAATTGTATCAAGAAAACTTACTGTATCAAAGACAATTTTAAATCCTTGTACAAATAATATTTTTTAATGTCATATATATGACTACTATAGCCCTTTTATCAAAACTTTTTTCCTTTTACCAAATCGTGTGTGTCAGACACATATGTCTGACATAGTTCATGTAGAACCTAGCATCTGACACATCATATAACGTGGCGGTTAACGTGTTAAATCGCTGTGGCAGTGCGGGTTAGAAAATTCGTTTTATCTTGAAAGTTATGGAAAAAAGTATTTAAAAAAAATAAGAGAATCCTTTAAAGTAACTACATTTTTAGAATTTTGGCAGCCTACACGAATGCTGAACTACAAAACTAAAATTGGATATTTAAAATCTGATTTGGTAATGCCATTTAGCATATTTTCGATTAAATTTTCACGGTTGTACATTTTAAGATCAATACTAAAAATAATATTATCTATCATATAATAAATACTAAAAAATGTTATAGAATTTATCTACGAGAGTACTTCAGATGTTTCTTTTTTTAAATTATTCTTATGTATTTGCATATTTTAATTCATTTGATATAATTATTACGAGTTGGATGTAAAAATATATCCAAATGATTATATAGGTTTACAAAATAAAAAAGTTGTCTGTATTGAGTGTGCGATAAATGTTTTCTAATGTATTTTTTACTGCTAAACTCGAATTTCCAAAATTTGGAGTTAAACTGTAAAAAACTGAAAAAAAGACAAAATCTCCAATCTAGAAATTTTTGCTACATGATAATTAAAATCTTATAATTTTTGTCGTTTCTGCAACGTTTCTTTCATATATTTTGAGTATCTTTTTGTACTTTCCAGCAGTAATCTATTATATAAAAATAAGTCGGGTTTTCCTTCCTGACGATATAACTCCAGAACGCACGAACCGATTTTGACGATTTTGCATTCGCTGGAAAGGTCTCGGGCCCCGTGAGGTTTATAGCAAAGAAAATTGAAGAAAAATTTCAACAGAAAAGTGTAAAACACTTCTTCTTTTTTCACATACAGCGTCTTCTCTGATACTCAGCATGTACTAAAAACTAATATTTTTTGTTTGACAGCTACTCATTGTTCTCTGCTCAGTTAATTTCATGTGACAAACCGGCATTGTGTTCACTGTGAAATTGTGCAAAAAATGTAAAAAATTAAGTTATTCATTTCCTAACATTTGAATTGGAAACCATCAAATCAATCACGTGCATTGTGCAAATTTTTATTCAATTTCAACAGCAGGCAATTTTTTTCTTTATCTTTTAATCACCAAACGAAATGTTACATAAAATGAAACCATCTGGTGGTGAAACGGAGTTCGCCCGGTTTGCTAGTTTGGAATAAAAATTTCAGATGATTGCAGATTATTATAATTCCAGCAGTAAATTGCAATGAGGAGTAAATATGTTCGCAAATTATTGCTGAAAGCTACAAAAGATACTCAACAGATATAAGGTGTTACAGAAATCCTTTTCACATGCCATTTAAGGAAAAAAAGTGCAAGAAAACTACAGAAATTATAAGATTTTAATTATCATGTAGAAAAATTTCTAGTTGAAGATTTTGTCGTTTTTTTTTATTTTTTCCTCGTTTTTTACAGTTCAATTCCCAATTTTGACTTTAGGTTCGAGTTCAGACATCAAAAATACTTTGGAAAACATATGTCGCACACCCACCACAGATATTTTTTTTAATTTTGTGGATTCTGCTTCTGGATATTATTATTATAAATGATATTATTTTTATCACCTGTCATGGATTATTAAATACTGTAATATTTCGAACACATTATGTTGTATCGCAGTGGTTTGGTGCGCTGTGTAGGTATTTCATAAATATTAAATATTTATCGTGCGTTTATTATTACTTAATATCTAAAATGGCCCTTTCTTCCCCTTCCGTTGTGGTACACCCGGAGCGGTGTGTAATTTCCGGCTCCGTTTCCGCTTCCGGAGATGTTCATAGCTGGAATGAAAATAAAGATTGATGGTGTTTACATTTGTTGTATTGACCTAATATTCAATATTGAAGATTTATTAACTTCCCGAAGTAGTTGTTTATGTTTTCGTCCAAAAATCCGATTTGCTAATTTTGTTTTCTCGACGCTTCAAGCCATTCTGAATCGAATGAGGCCAAAGTTGGATAAAGTATGTGTGTGTGTTTTTTGACTATTTGTCGATGTTTGCTCAATAATGACTAGACCGAATTAAAAAAAATAAAAACGATTCGATGTAACTCAATAATGATTAGTGTTTGTCAGTTTTGCATGACAATCAGCCAAGCCTTTTTTATAATTGGCAGAAAGCAGAAAGTGAAAAAAATATTCACGTTTTAGCCAAAACATTCTGAATCGATTTTAAAATTTCAAAACTATTCGAAAGATATTATTTGGAAATCGTGCTGATTAGTTCTGGACAGAAATCAGCAAAGCCGTTTCTTCCCAATTAACTGTTAAAATTTTTTTGATGAAACTTTTTATGATGATTCACAGTCCTAAAGAAAATATTAAAATATTATTACGGCCCTACGACTAGTCGTTTAATTTTAAAAATTAATCAAAGTTTGAAAAAATATGGTAGTCGAAATTTGTATCAAATGTTGCAATTCGATAAGGAGGAGCCGCGATTAAATTAGCGAGAAAATTGGCCAATTCATCAGAAATTAGAAATGGCTTTGGAATTAGTAAAATAAAAAGTGAGCAGTCTACAAAACATCTCTAGTTGTGTAAAAAATGTTAACATTAATTCAGATCATTAAACTAGTGGGGTGTATGGCATCGTGCCTTAAGGCAAATTGCTGGAACTTCCCGTACCGTAACGAAATGTTCGAGGAATATTAAATGTTTTCAAATAGATTATTATAAATACTGTACATTGCATAATATTTATAACAATTACATAAACTGAATCAGAAAGTCAAAAATATTTATTTAAAGTATATAAGTTAATATATAAATTGAAAGTTAGTATATAAATTAAAATCTGAATTATATACAAAAAAATATACAAAAAAAAAAATTAATTGAAAATATTTTTTTCCAAAAGCAATTGTTTTATCAACACAAACAGAAAGTTTTTTGAATCATTCAATTCAGATACTTATTTCTCTCAAAAACTGCTATTTTTTGTATATTTAGCTCTGTATCTTCGAAATGACTGGGTTGCCTTTGCCAAAAACTAACAGCTATTTCTCCTAATCATTACTAATTGAATGTTTTTCAGACCATTCAAATCGGATGCTCGGTTCTCTCAAAAACTCTATTTTCTGCACTCTTTGCTTTTTAATTCCGTAACGGCTGGTCCTGACTTTGTCAAAAACTAATCAGCACATCTCCCTATCAATAGCAATCGAATGTTTTTTGAACCATTCAAATCGGTTGATCCCTGCGCCCGAAAACGTGAACGAAAAAATGCAGACACACAAAACACACACGCACACAAACACATTCATATTTTTGAGGTATGCCAAAATGTTCAGAAACCTTCAAAACGTCGAGAAATGCCAAAATTTTTGTTTTCGATTTTTGGCTCATTACTATAACTACCCTACGGGAAGTTAATAATATCTGAGTACATGATATATGTACTCGTACAGTTGAAAATTTTATCTAAATAACTAAATCTCAATTCTATTTTAAATCTGCGAAGTTCGTGCAACTTGCCTTAAGGCAAAATACCACTTTCGACTAGTTTCTATTGATTTACTATTGTTGCTTGGTAGAATGAACTTAGAAGAAACATATTTATGTCAAGATATCCATATGTACCACATTTCTAAATTTTCTTTCAAATGTGCAAGAAAAGTTGCGGTGGAATTGACTGTATTGGCAACTTGCCTCATTCGCATGCCAGAGATATTCGGATCGAGTAGGAGAGACTGGGTACGGTAGTGACAGTGGTCATAACACCTAAACTGTACTAATTTTGAGATAGGAACCATAAGGAGAAAGATGACGTATGTTTGTTCGAACAAGTTTGCAATAAGCATTGAGTCGGCGCCCCCTGCTTTAACATGAGCTGTAAACCGCATTGCTTTTAAAGAGTCGAAAGTAAGATTTTTGGTCGTTTTTTTTTTAATAATAGATAGATCATTCTGTTTGTTATTATGCAGTAAGTTGAACATTAGTAATTAATTACCAGCAATTAGTTTTGCTTGTGTTTATGTTGTGACATGTATTTTTTGCCCATTTCGGATGATGATGACACGGATAAAGAAAAATCTAACTTAACTAAAATAAAATACGAAAGAGAAAGGGTAAGGAAAGGAAATTGTGACACTTTAGTATTTCCACGTAGACAAAAGTTCAAATTAGCATTTAATTTACTCTTAATCTTCTCCCAGCAAACTGGTAAATTAATAAAATTATTGCTTGCGAAAAAAAAGTGGCACTACCATGCCCAGTCTTTCTTACTGGTACCGTATAATTAATATTTGTTATTGAATTATATATTATTAAAATTGAATTGTACTTAAATATATATGATAATAATCTAATGATAGATAGATATTCGATAGAATTTTCAGCTACAGTTCGGTAAATAGTAAAAAAAAAATTGCCCCGGGTGAGGATCGAACTCACGACCTTAAGATTATGAGACTTACGCGCTGCCTACTGCGCTACCGAGGCTTAGTTACCCACACGCTTATTTCGGTACCATACAAAATTTGGACAATTGAAAAAATAATCCTTTTTTAAATAAATTGTTAAAATATTTATTGGATTGAAAAATCAATTGCAGATCTTGTACGACAAAAAATACGTAGATTTTTCATTCAATATATTCATGGCTATGTAGGCACTAAAAGACAATAACAAAGATGTTTTGATTGATTTAAAACAGAAAAATCTGAAAATATCGTTGTAAGAAAATATTCTACTAATTCCGAAATGATAGCAGCCGAACGGTTTTTCAAAATCGGTTCAGGATTTTTTTGCGGAAACTTGGTCTAAATATTTTGCACATCTTTGTTGTTTCTCATTATTGCTTGGCTGATCGTCTGGCAAACTTAATTAAGGTTCTTTCTTATCAAATTTCATCGAATAGCTTTTAAGTGGTTGAAATCGGAGCTGCCGTTTTTGAGAAAATATCGACGAAAGATAGAAAAATCGGCTCACACTCTCAGACAAACATATTTTTTTTTTACAAAATTGGTCTCAAGCTATTCAGAATGACTTGAAATGTCGACAAAACAAAATTAACAAACTGGATTTCCTGGCTAAAATATAAATATATTTTAGGAACTTGAAATTAAAGGACTTAGAGTTTTTTATTTTATCATAGACAACAATTGTATAAACATATAGAATGTTTAATCTTGGTATAAACTTACCCCGCATAACTTCAGGCGAAGGCGGTGCCTGTGCCCTTGCTGCGCATTTTGGCGCAAGAAGGAAATGATACAGAACGAAATATAAGGCTGCCACTACGCAGCAGGCGACCGCCATGGCGCAGTACATGGTTCTCATCGATTCCAATGTCCGAGGGATGAATTTGCCTTGAATTACTAAGGCACCGATCAGAGCGCCAAATCCACGTCCTGGAAATTAAAATTAGATATTATTAACAATTTATATGGTCTGCTCGAACATATTAAAAAATCTTTTTGTTACGGATGTATTTGTGCACAATGTGCATTGTGGGGTTCAAATTGGTTTTCTGGCCTGAACCAAATTAATATGATCTAAGTACAGTTATATGTTACAGTTATTAAGTTACTATTCTGCAATGGGCCAATATTGACAATGGTAATCAGCTAATGACCCTAGATGAAGGTAGCAATAATACCAAAACGTTGAAATTAAAACTGAAGATTTTTATTTATGTTTGTTATAATTAACTTCCCGTAGGGCAAGTTATAGTAATCGCAAAAAAAATCGAAAATGAAAATGTTTATATATCTTTACGTTTCAGAGGTTTCTGAACATTTTGGCATACCTTAGAAAAAATGGATGTATGTGTGTGTGTGTGTGTGTGTGTGTGTTGTGTGTGTGTGTGTATGTATGTATGTGTGTGTATGTATGTGCGGATACAAATTTTCGTCGACGATTTCGGGAACACGGGTCAACCGATTTGAATAATTCAAAAAACATTCGATTCGTATTGATAAGGAGACGTGCTGATTAGTTTTTGGCAAAGGCAGGTCTAGCCGTTCCAAAGATACGGGGCAAAAAGTGCCGAAAACGGTAGCTCAGTTTTTGAGAGAACGGAGCGTCCGATTTGAATAATTCAAAAAACTTTCACTTGTATTGACAAGATGAAGAATCGATAAAATTTTCATGAAGGTAGGTCTAGCGGATTCGGAGATATGGAGGAAAAAGTAAAAAAATGAGCCATTTGGCGGTCAAAAATGATCATTAGACATATGCTCATAAAATTATCAGATATTTTATAGAGATTTTAACAATAAGTATACAATTTGTTAACATTCCTATGGGTTCCGTACCAATGCTTATGCTTTAGACAGCGACGCGGCGCTTACGCACTTTATATTTTGTCCCTATGCAGTTAAAGCAGTACGATTGATTGCTTTGAAAAGAAAGTTCAGATCTTCCACAATATGTCAAAATAAAAAAAAAAATTTTTCAAAAAAAAAAAATTAAAAAAAAAATTTTTTTTTTAAAAAAAGTAATTTTTTGTCCAATTTATAGTTTCTCAAAAGTCTTATTTTTTTCAAAGTAATTTTTTTTTTCAAAAATGTTAATCGTTTTTAAAAAAATAATAATTTTTGGTACGGGAAGTTCCAGCAATTTGCCTTAAGGCACGATGCCTTAATTGCCTTAAGACAGAATTCCACTTACAGCTAGTTTATATTTTAACCAAGACTTTAATGTCTTTTTTTACAAAGATTTTATAAGTAAATGGTTTTATAACGTACCCAAAGCGAAGTGCGCCGCCACTGGTAACGCTTGTCCAGTCGTAGTCAACCTTCTCGGTACGAGATGGCGCATGTACATCATCGCAACGGCCCAAGCCAGACCTAGAGACAGTGGTTCTAAAGCTTCTAAGGCTAAAGCTGTCCATGGTGGAGTGTCCTAGAAACAATGAAAATAGTAAACATTTTAGATAATTGACTTCTTTAAGCCATAGTCAAATATTATACGAAAAAATAATACAGTAGATATTCAATGATACTATATTTATTTGTATTTTTATGAACGAACGGGATCTTGTTGCTATTTCGTTACTCTTATACCTAATAAATATCGTTAACTGACTGATAGAATATAATTTGATTGTTCCATCTCAAACATTGCTTTCAAAAACTTGGAGGAAAGCAATGGAGATATGTAATACGGTTGTAGGACAGTTTCTTCAGTTCAATATGTAAGTTTTACTGAACATGAAAATGTTTGCTACCAAATTTATGTAAGTGAAAATGGTTATTGATATCAAGTTACACTCAACATGGGACTTGAACACAAATCCTTGTGGTTGCATGGCTGATACTTTACCGCTGCTTCACGACTATCTAAATTGTCAAAAAATCAGCTTAATCCGGTGTAGAAGCTTTAATATTATGGCGTATTATGTTAAAAGGCTGTTAACCAATTCCTATTTTTTGGATTCAATGTTAATTTTAATTTCTCAGTACACCTATGACAAGAAAGACAAAAACAATGAAGGTACGTAATACGGTTGTCTTATTGATGTCTTTTTTAAAGATTGAAGATCAAATGTATGCTTTTTCATGTTTAACTATAATAATTACAAACACGTATGGTGATACCAGATTCTATAATTAGTTCATAATAAAAAGCAAGGTAATAAATATTTTATGAACCTGTTAAATTAAACAATAGGCCTGTTGAATTTCACGCAATGTGCCACCTATATTGCATGTAAACGAGCTTTTGTGTGAATATATACATTGCCGTTTAAAAATTTTAGCTATTTTATAAACAAAGTAATAATTATTTTTCTATTGATATTCTGGTTAATATTCTTGTGAAAAATTTGGGTAAAAAATTATATGCGTACAAATTACCTGCATGTAAATATGGTATGTATTAATCTTGTTTATAATTAAATACATATAGCTATGTATAGAATTTATATTTCAAAAACTTACTTCAATCGCTGAAAGGCCCAAATATCTCAAAGCATGAACTGCAAATGCGGTCATCAATAAGTTTGCATGTCCACAATGATCAGCCAATGGTTCTGCAAACCACAGGAGAGGAATTGATGGAATAGCGCCAACTGTTAGGGCCAATCCTTGTAACAAATATGGTGCTTGTAATGATTCCAGGTGCCTAAAATGATAATACAATAAATTAAAACAAATCCTTCAATTTTTGGATTATAATTGGATGGAGCATCAGGATCATAACAGATGGTTTAATTAAAACTTGAGGGTCTATTTATAGAGTTAGTAGTGTTAGCTATATATGTTTTTGTAATAATGATTGTTTGTAATGATGAGGCTAGTTATAATAATTGTTCTGATTCATTTTTCGTATTTACCATGGTTGATATGTATCCAAAGCAGACCAAGCAGTTCCCAAAAGCACCAAAACGAGGCATAAAGCTGAAGTTTCTGGTCCGTACTTGCGCACTGCAGACATTGGAACTGCCAACATTCCTGATTTTGTGTGCCACCACCATTCAGGGGGCGATAAGGGCATACCACTGAAAATATAAAACTGATATTAACATATTTCTTAATTAACAAGATTTGTTATTCAAATATCGCTTATTTTTCAATATTCAGAACAATTTAAAATTGAACTTGGAACATGAAGTTCATCTAAGGTGACCATATTTTTTTGCATAAAATCCGGGACGGATTAGAATGGGTGTGAGAGCGGGGGGAGGGGGTGTTGGTGAGCTAAGAACTTATATGCGCATTTTTTCGGTAATCCGGGATAATCCGGCACAAAACCACTTACAACCGCCACAAATATTTCTTTTAGAAAAAGCCGGGACGCAAGGCGGAAAATCGGGACTGTCCCGGCCAATCCGAGTCGTATGGTCACCTTAGTTCATCCTTTTGCAAAAATTGTATACTCTTATAAATACAGCATCGTTTGTTCAATTAATTTCATATTCATTAAATAATAATAAACAAGAAAGATGATAATCAATTATTACTTGGCACAAATCAGTATCAGAGCTGCAATCAATACAAATCCAGCATGTACAGCTATTGGTAGAACAAATGGCAGTGTATCTTTTGGTAGTACATCTTGCTGAATCCAACCGAAGAGAGGAACCATTGCACCCCAACCCAAGGCACCCCAAGCCAATTGTCTTCCTACATCACCACGTCCTTCAGAGGTCTCACGAGTGGCAATGACTGCTGCTGCTCCTAAAAGGGCTACTGCTGCTAATGGACAACAATCAGCTATGCATCTATGATAAGAGAACGATGAAACCAATAAGTTATGATATCATTATTTGGTCAAAGCTATAGTGATGCTAGTCGTTTAGATTTATTGTTGGACTAGTTCATTTTATTACCTCAAAACAAGGTAAAGCCAGAAGGTTAAGTCAGGATCTCCAAAAACGTGCATGCACTGACTATCGGCCATGACGCTGCCTTCAGCTTCATATGGATCGTCCACCGAACATTCAACAATGAGATTAGAGCAATCGTCTTTGTGGGTGGCATTGCCATATGTAAATATTTCTGGATTTGATGCCATAAGCCTATTCTTTGGCGGTATGCGACAACGGAAATAATCACCTGTATTAGAAAAATATAAATAATCAATACGGAATTTGTTCTATTGTTTGAAGCTACGAAAAGGAATTAGTTTCTTACAAACAAATTTGAACTTTCTCTGTCTTCGGACTTATATTATTAATAAATAATAATTCTAATAAAATTTATAAAATTGGTATTAATGAATTTTGACATGAATTCATTAGATTTAAAAATTTAGTTACCGACTGGATATCTGCACCATTCTTCGGCATGGTCTTTTTCATCACCCACGGCCATGGTGTCCGTTGTTTCATCGCTTTTTTCTTCTTTATTCGTTGCACCATGCAAAGTCACCTAAAATGAAAATATTTACTTAATATTATAGCTTAATGCCATTTTTTTATTTCAATATTAGTATTCCGTACTTTTTTAGAATTATCTAATGCAGTTAGATGATATTTTAGAGATTCATATTTTGATTTTGTTATCTAATTATCTATCATTTCTTCAGTCTGATTATTTGCCAAACTAATTTATTAGTTTTTCTTCTTAAAGTAAAAATGACTGCGCAGTATTTATTTAACATGTTATATATTTGCAATCTTCAAATTCATAAAAAATTAAAGAATTCCAAGTAAATCTTGTGCAATATAATTAGGTGAATTGACACGATTTATAAACTGGCATGTTTTAATTTCTTGAAAAAGATGAAAATGTCTTTTAATTAAATGTATTTAGTTATTAGTTTGAGACTTAGAAAATAATTTCTTCAACATTTTCTTAAGATATGAGATGTTGATTAGAAGTCAATAATAGCTGGAGAGAGCGAATTTTTGGGTTTAGTAAAAAAACAAAGTTTTTCGACTTAGTTTTATCTGACTCCCGTATAGCATATATAAATAGATATTGTACATGATCCTGATTAAATTAAAAAGTTGGCTTCCAACTTCGATTTTCGGTCATCGAAGTGGTATAATCCTAAGTGCAGTAACCGTAACCCCTTAGTTGTTTCAGAGTTAAGTATTTCCAGATTCAATAAGTAAATTGAAGTTGCTCAAAGTTGTGTTTTTCAAATTTCGAAATCTGTCAATTGGACAATGTGAGGTATTATATAGGTAGTTTCTCACCTGCACTTTAAGTTGTTTCGTGTCTCTGGTAAAAACTTGGCAGGTACTTCTTGATGATTTGGCTGAATCTTCATCCCGAGCTTGGCATAAATGAGGTGGTTCTGGATGAGGATATCTGTTGCTCTGCCTCCGTCTTCGTCTCTTTAAATAGAATAAAAAAACGTTGAGATTAAGTATAACCTTCATAGTCTAACTAAAGTAAACCAGTCTGTATGATATGGATAAAAATTATTTGTTTATTGTTTGTGCTTTGAAATATATGTAGATTACTTAATCTAATAGTGATCCTTTATCCCTTTATCTTGGAATTTAAAGATTGTAACATTTGGATGGATTATAGTCGGTCCTATATAGTTATACAGTGTGTCCTAGAACGAGGTGACAATATTGATCGTAACTATCATAAAAAATCGAAATAATATTATCTCACGTTTGGAAATTATGAGCTTTCAAATGACACACAGTGCTTAGGTCAATTTGCGACCATGTTTTGGTTATTGTAGTTAATTTTTATTATTTTTGTCCGATTGAACTTTGGTTCATCGTCCGTTATTAACATCCTAGAACCGTGGTTTTCAAGAAATAAAACTTTTTGTTAAATTATATAATCAAAGTTACAACATTGGTCGTGTTTTAGAAAATCTCCTTTAAAAAAATACACTAAAGTGTATTAGCGAGTTCATTGATTAAGTTGGAGCACTTAATCAGGATCGTGATATACTAAAATACTAACCTATTAGTTTCATAACAAAAAAAAATTCAAGCATAAAAATAAAAACCGAAAAAATGACATGATTTTTGAAGTGCATTCACAATCAGTAATTCAGATATTCAATAAGGTGTTTTTGATTTAGTGAATATCAATAATTAACTCACCGTTTCCACCTCTGTGCCGACATTGTCCTCTTCGGTCTCGTCATAGTAATCCGCATCGTATTCTGCTGAAGATGATCCCTGACTGTTGGACGGCGCCACTGATTTGCTTTGAGGAGCATTTTGTACCAAGGGCGCCACTGAACGGGGTCGGCTATCGGCCCTGTCGCATGCGTAGCGACAATTTGATAGCAATAGTGATCCCATCTAAAAGAAAAATATTTAACAGAATATTAAAAAATATTAAATAAATTTTGGCGGAGTGGTTAGTGGTAAATATGTTCGTCCGTCACAAACAATCCTGGTATCGAGCAGTTGCTAATGTAACAATATGACATAAGAAGTTTCAGCCCAGCAGCTTATAGGGCATAAGGTTCTGATAGCTGTAGAAATATAAAAAATGGGTACATTACTCTATCATAAAATTTTGTAAATACTATTTACAAAATTACTAATATTATTTGTCCAAGATATATTCATCAAACATTGATTTAGTAAGTAAAAATAATTGTGCTTTGTATTGTGGTTATTCCTGAAAAATATTGATTACATTACATTAATAACCATTAATCTTTATCAATGTTCATATAAGGTTTTTTCATTTTATTCTTCTGTAATTTTCCTATTTTTGTCAATTTTAACAGAATTTTTTAAATTTTAACAAATGCAAATAGTTAACACGTATTTTCTTATTAAGATTTATTAAGGGGGAAGCATGCTTTAGATGCACAAAAATGTACTTCAAAAATTTGAGAAAAATGTTGAAATATATAACAATAAAACTTTAAAGTTTTGTTGCAATTAATTATTTATTTACTTCCCTAAAAGCTCTTAAAAAAATTGATTTTTTGAAGCTACGAAAACTAAAACTACCATTTTGAATATATTACTTATAACCCTTATTATGCATTTTATACTAACTTTAAATTAACAACATATGTCATGACACAACTAACAAAATATATGTCAAAAATACATAACATTTTCTTTGAAAAGTAATTTACTATCGAAAATAGTTCTTTATAGAACAAAAATTTTTGCTGTTGTATTTTATCGTTCTTTAAATTTTTTATTGCTATTCAGAAGTTTCACTTTAATAACAAATTACATTTTATGTGCACTTTATATTTCCTAGAAAGCCATATAAAATATATTAGTTTGTTGAATCACGTATTGTTTCATAAAACTTTTATATTTGCATTAGCATAGTTTTTCTGAATAGTTTGTTCACGAAACTTTCAGTAATATATTATGTCATAAAGTTTGCATGAAATTACTTTAGGATATCAAATTTTATTTTAACATAAAAGTGTTTTATTCATATTCAAAGTACAACATAAAGCCCCGAAAAGAGTTTTATGATAAAAGATTTATGATCAAGCATTAAACGAAAAGTTGAAGTTCTAATCACTTGTTATTCGATATACTTCAGTTCTTTGGAAATACAGTGATAACTAGATGTAAGTGACATTTTGCCTTAGGGCAAATGTTTCAATGTAAATTGAGATTCAGGCACTTTTAACATTGCCACCATAGAAAATGAAAGTTTGATTTAAAGGGCCCTCATTAAATTCCAATTTTGGCAAAATCCAACCTTTCTTCGGAAAATTAATTAGGGACAAAAAAACTCTAAGAAATAGAAAATACTTTGATTTATTTTGTCATTATGATTCTTTTGAAATTTTTGAGAATCATTTTTGAAAAGTTTTGAAAATTTTATTTATTTTTTGTAAATTTACCTTATCATTTTTCCAATGATAACATGTCTTTTCTTCGGTGCATCTCTCTTGCAATATGACTGCTCCATTTTGATCACAATTGAATCTAACCGAAGGTCTTCTTGCCTATAAAAACATATTTCTTTTAAATATAAAAGTTGTTGTATATATAAATGTAGACTATATATATTTATGTATATAAATAAATATATATTAAGTTCGAAAATTCTCATATTTGCAACCCTCAACATAATAATTATTATCAATTTCCTGTTCGTGTCAAGAAATTATTTTATAACCTAAACCAAGCTTATAAATGATCCATTATTTAATTTGAAAAAATGTGTAATTATATCTATATTTATTGCTTTATTCATTATATTTGACTATATTTGGTCATATTTATTTCGGCTGCCCATTTGTTCTATGAACTAACGTTTTACATATCATATGAAGATAGAGAAATTTTTACCTTTTTTCACTGTATCTAGAAATCTTTTTTTCTCCATAAAAATGTGTGATTGAAGCAGAATGATCTTGTACTTAATGCTTTAATGCTTTGCTATGATTTATTTTTATTTATAATTATTAGTTATGCAGTAAATTAATATAAGACTACTTATTCTTTATAATTAAATATTCAACACATTGAATTTTTCATCCAAAACTGGAAAAATATGTTTTCTTATTGCAAATCAATTTCCAATTTCTTATAATGCAATCAAATTTGAGCCATACTTTATAATCCTCTTATACCGACAGACATAAAGAATATAAATATAAGCCCGTAGTAATATATTTCGCAAAGAATAAGATTTCAAACTCTTGATAAAAATACGACAAATTTAATTTAATTTCAGATATATTGTTAGGAAAATACTTATGTTTTCCTTAGATCATTTGCAAAAATGCATTTTATAGGTTTGATAAATTTAACTTCTTGCTTATTTCATGATTATCATTATCTATTCAATTAATATTTTTTAATCTAGTGTTTTTGCATATTGATACCTATACATATCGTTTCTTACCGTTTCAATGGCATTTTTACTCTTCTAAAAATGCTGTTAAAAAACTGTTATTTGGAATGGATTGGATTTTTTACACATAGATAGTTCTACAAAGTTCGTACAAAAGAGAATTATTAAATTCTTCGTCATGAAAAAAGAATTTATTCTGAACGTTTACTTCTAAATGTTTCTTAAATAATATCATTAGATATTATTTTTTATACCATTAAATTTTTACGCACCTCTATCCTATTTACCGATGGCACAGCCAACAGCAGGCAATAAAATAGGGCTGCCAAGATCATGGCAATAGCTGCCATAGTTCTCAAATGCTTTCCTCCTCCATTGGTGCCCCTTCTCGCGGCCAATCTATCTGCCAATGGACCAGCTATAAGTGGCCCCAAAGCGGAAATGAAAGCGGCCGTCACTGTTATAATTTTGGTTTCTGTCATCGTCAGGCCAATGGCTGGCATATGCAAAGGCAAAAATGGCACAATGCATCCCAGACCTATAAAAAAAATATGTTAAATATTGTAAGGTAATAGAAAGATAATTGCAATTCAAGTGAAGGTGGCAACGTATGAGAGAGCATTTGTTTGAATAACATTTTGTCACATTTACACTGGACTTTTTAGTGAACTGAATTTATTTGGTATATTGCACATGCAATGCTCATTTTTAATTATTGTTAGCAACTACAATGGAATAAAATATATAACTTTAATGCAATTATATTAAGATCTATTAGTGCTAGGTGAATTATATTAAGGTGACCATATTTTGCATAAAATGCGTGACGGATTAGAATGTGGGTGAGAGCGGTGGGGGGAGAAGTGTGGTGAGCTGAAAACTTATCCGCACATTTTTTCGGTTCAAATTTTCTAGTTAAAATATATTTAAAAAAATATTAGCAATCAAAAAATTTTTAAAAATGCGGGACAATTCGGGACAAAACACCTAAAACCGGGATAAATATTGCGCTTAGAAAAACCCGGACGCAAGGCACAAAATCGGGACTGTTCCGGCCAATTCAGGACGTAATTATATAGAAATATTCAGTTCTAGGTGAAACAATTTCCAGATAAAACTGTAGCGAATAACTAAAAAAATTATCAGGTGAAATATAAAGAAATATAAGAAATTCTTAGATTTAGAATGTCATTTTGTAGTAAAATGTGTTACCACATTAAATGTGAAATTTTTGGAATACTTAAAACAATTAGGTTTCTTGCTTGGTTTTGATAAATTTGGACAGATAATAATCATCAGAATATTAGAAATTAAATAAACTTATCATTTGAAGAAAGATTTCGTTGTAAATTATCAGAATTGCATGATTTAAAATGTATCAATATATGCGTTATGGCCGATTTAATGATATTGAGTTTTCATTGAATGATCAAGCAAAAGATAATATTTACCGAACGGGTTTGAGCAAGAAAATCGTGAAAATTAACAAGTTCGTTCAAAATAGTTTGGTTCAATATTACATACACACACATATAAAATTAGGATTACAAGTATATATGCACATAAAGTATATTAAAATTTTAATAACTTGCAGTCTCTACACTTCTACGCTATGTTGTTTATAAGTTCATTTTATTTGTTATTATATTACACTATATAGGGTGTTCCAGAACTTAATGCTAAGCCAAAACGGGATGATTGTATTGATCATTACTGTCCTAAAAAACTTATAAAAATTGTCCCGCGTTGTTTGGAAATTATGAGCTAAGCCCAACGTAGAGCTTTACTGAAATTGTGTACATTTGGCGATTATTTTGATTAATTTTGTTGATTCAGACTTGAGATCGTAAATAAATTTTTTAGGACCACAGTCAAAAATAATGACCCAATTGCTCTACAGTTTTCAAGAACTAAGATTTTTTGTTGAACTATAAATTCAAAGTTGTTAAAATTGGTCGACTTTGAGAGGCCCTTCTTTAAAAAAATGTACTAAAGTGTATTGGCAAGTTTTATCAACAGTTAAAGCTTTGAATCAGGATTGTAAAATGGTATATTTTACTTGATAAAGTTGTAATAAAAAAATTTTGAGTAAAAAAAATGTAAAAAACTAAAAATAACGTTTTTTTCTTATGCGAACTTTTGATGTAATTAACAGTTCAACAAGTATTCTTAATTGAAGAAAACTCGAGCCAGTTTACTGTTTCAAAGCTTAAATGAACAAAAGTATTTAAAAATAACTAGAATTACCAAAAAAATGACAGTGTTGTGCCAATTAGATTGCACTTAAAAGCTCATAATTTTCGAACTACATGAATATTTTTTTCTTTAATTTTTTAAGGTAGTTATGATCAATACTATCATCCCCTTTCGGTTTGACGTTGAATTCTGAAACACCCTGTATAGTATCATATGTAATGAAAGCAATATATTCCATGCATTTATATTCCATTTTAGAAAATATATAGGTACCTACATATACACGTTCAGATTATATAATATTATAAAGAGTTATAAAAGCAAAAATTTTAACTTAAATGTTTAAATCGCTGTACACTCTCAAAAACACATTTCATTCCGAGTGGTCTATAAATTTCCCTCACCTGCAAAAAAGAAGAACATCACTGCTTTCAAGGATATCAAACTTTTATTTATCCACCTCTTTTTTTCGTCTTCGATCAGCGTTTTATCGACTGGAGTCATCGGTTCGACCGCCGTTCCCTTCTGGAACAGTGGCGGCGCATTGCCACCACCCTTTGTGTCCGACATTTTATGGAGAGTTCAGTGTCGCCGGAGCAAAGGAAACTTGGAAATTCAATGCCGTGCGGTCATAGTGGTATTAATCTGAAATAACAATTGAAAAATATTAATAAATCTAGCTAACCTACTGAGAAGCGCAATCTGCTTGTATAACATACTGTGTAATGAAATAAAAATAATCGATTTCAAAACTATCCACCGGTTGTCCCAACTAACTGCTTTTACACGCTATTGGAAAGTAACCCCCCAATCGCCATTCTAATTGTGATATCGCAGCAATATCCCAAAAAGCTATTTTTACTTGGAAACATATGGCCATCTTTATTTTCAAAAGAAAACTCATATCATCAAGCTGGTCAAAGTGGAAATCGAACCTGGATATATCTTAATAATATTTACGGTTATTTATTGCATCTGGCAAATCGGATTCAGAGGTTTCTGAGTTGCAGGAAAAATAGTAAAAAAGTTTGTGATCTGCATTAATCATTAAAAATCTTTATCATTGATTTATATACATGTAGAAATGTTGAATACAGATCACAGATAGGCAGACAGTGATAGAATAGGCAAGAAGACAATAAAAATTGAGAGAGGTGGACAGGTAAACGAGTGGATAGTAGTTATTCAAATACAAAAGTAGGCAAGTGAGCAACTAAGACAGGTAGTTTAGATAGGTAGTTACTTAAGGGGAGAGTTTTGGAAAAAAATAATATTTAATAAAAAGGAAACTTGCAGGTTTTATTGTTATATATTTCAACATTCTTTTCAAATTATTTTTATTGAAATTTATGTCATAATATGCAGGGTACAAGCATTCTGCCGATGTGCTTTTTTAAGTTTTCTCCGGTTCAACTAGAATAGATATTAAACCCTGAATACATTAAATTTAGTCTCGTTTTGATAGATCGTTTAGTTTTTCCTTAATCTTTCTCGCCGATTAGGAAGAATCGAAAAAATTTAAAAACCGAGAAATCGTGCGTCGAAGTTTTCGTTCCGCTCGTATATATGCCGAAAATAATTTGAATTTGTTTCTGAAATTTCAGGGATATATTCTCGGCTAATTTTGGAAAACATTTTTGAAGAAAAAATTGATTTTTAAGCCTGTAAAGCAGACTCCCTCCTGAAACAGGTATACAAGTAAACATTTAGACACATATTTATTTATTCGTCCCGTATTTGCTGGTTTGATCACAGTCATAGCCAAGTTGGACTTAGATATTAAATTCGCACTTGAGGAAATTCTTCCCCATTCCAAAATAATCTCAAAAGAAAATTGCCTTTCGTGAGTATAGTTGCATGTATTGTCAACAAATACTTAGAGTATAGTTAATTACGAGTCACAACTGGATTGGACAACCTTTGGGTTACCATCCATTCAAAGAATCATATAATAAAATCAAAACAATCACTGAATGTCTCAGTATAACAGATTGCAATTAAAAGTATAATACAAAAAATATTGATTAAGTAAAGTATTTACACATATCTAGAAGTTCATGCAACTTCCCTTAGGGTCAAATGCTACCTAGTTATTTATATATTTATATACATATGTAAGGATGATTAGTATGTTTAAGATCTAAAAGATCTGGGAAAAAACGATACATTTTAAGTCTAAAATCAATATGAATATTATCTACGGTTTCAAACATTTTCAAAAAAATATCTTTAATTATAATTCTCACGAATTCAAATCAATCGAAATTTAAATCAATATCAATATTTTTTTTAACTGGACCTGGATCAGGGGTCCCGGGTTCGATACCCACTTGGAGCAGCCTGTTGTCAGGCAGCAGTGACAACGATTTTCACTTGGAAATATAGATAGCAATATGTTTCCAAGTGAAAATAGGCCTAATACGGCATTGCTGCACTAATAAAGAGTCATCATTATTACAACAATTGTAATAATAAAAATTCAGCACATAGAGATGAGACAACTGTTTGGATTGCCATCTATAATAAAAACAAACGTAGTTTTGTAAGAGATTCATCACAACAGCTCATAGAACCCATAAGTTCTGATCGCTGTTCAAATAAATTAAAAAAAATATATATTTTCTAAAGTACAGTGCCATGTATCACCTATATTTATAAAATGCACTGTCAATTTCAGTTTTGTAAAAGCATTATTAAAAATATTTGTACAAATATAGTAGAGATTTGTTCAAATATTTTTAATAATGCTTTTATATGATATATATTGTAGGGATTTCTACAATATATATCATATAAATTTTCTACCTTCCGAGTTTTCAATAAGATATCTGTATCTCAGGTATGGCATCTGGATTCTCGTTGCTATTTTATTTCTCTCATATAGTCTCAGCGTGCAATATCGTCGCTGCCTATGCAAAATTCAGAGCATTTGCCGAATAGCAAATGCATTGTTTCGTTCGCGTGCTTTGTAGAGATATATCTTATGCAAAAGTCAGGTAACGACACATATTCCATAGCAAGTATTACGAGACCTCCGAAGGAATAGCATATTTATGCTCTTCGGGAGGTTTTCTGTGCCCTCGAAGTCCATGGGGTGGTCGGACTCGAGTTTCCTTTGCATTAGCGTTATTGCTAGTTGGGCGCAGCCGACCCAGTTTTCAACTGCAGGTCACTACACCTATCATCGAGGGTCGCGGAAAAGTTTTTACGGGAAAAGTTTCATTCTGGTAATGGTTGGTTTTAGTTGACTCTTTGTTCGCGGAATTGTACGTTTACAGATAAAATTTCGTATGTGATTGGCAGCGTTCTGTCACATCTAAAATTTTATGTTTCTCAAAAGGCATTTTCAAGGCAATTTTCTAATTGTTACAAGATATTCTTTCTAACTTCTTTATCAGTTATTGAGAATAATATTTGATTATTTTTTAACTGTTATTTTATAATAAAGAATATTTAATAATCTTCCTGAAGGAGAAGTTTATGTTTTTATAAAAAAATCGACGTTTCAAGCCATTCTGAATCAAATGTGTGTGTGTGTGAAAAGATATCTAAAATTTAAATAGAAACTTGGAAAAATTTAATAAAATATTATAAAATAATAATAATTAATTTTATAATATTTTATTAGTTTCTTCCAAGTTTCAATTTAAATTTTAGATATCTTCCTATTACCATAAATATCGAATAGGAGAGGCTGGGTACGGTTGTGTCATTTTTTTTTTGATCAGCAATTATTTTGTTAATTTATCACTTAGGTAAATGAAAAATAAATGAAATGGTAAAGCTTCCTTTTTTTGTCTTAGTTCAGCTAGATTCTTCACACAAATTTGTTCAAATTTCACCCAAAAGGGACAAGAAATAGATGTCAAATGGTAAAGCATTCTTTCTTTGTCTTAGTTCAGTTAGATTTTTTGCCCAAATTTGTTTAAATTTCACCCAAAAGGGACAAGAAATAGATGTCACTACCGTACCCTGGCACAGGTTAAATTTAATATTGTGGAATTGAAAAAAAACGTAAGTTTTGCTTATTTGTTATTGATTGAAATTAGGCTTTTGAAGATTTTAATCAAATAAAATTGTTATATTGTAGATGGTTAAGCAAATATATGTTCGTTTTTTATTTATTATATATATGATAGAGAATTATACTACATATAATCGTGTAGCATATTCATATACGTATTACATTTTTTAGTTATTGTTAGTGGTAAATAAAAATGCTTCCTTTAAATATACTAAGATTATTTTAAATGTTGCTTGTTTCGCGATATTCATGGCAAGAGCATTTATTTTACATATTTTTACATAAAACATAAAAATGGCGGATATATAGAGAGGTGGTGGGAGAAAACACCATTACCAACCTCACTAATAATAATGGCGGGACATTTGAATTACAAGTATATATATAACAGTACCTTTAAAATCATAACATGCATTACATAAAAAATGTGACAAACAATTTTGTTCAGTTAGTTAAAATTAACATTTCTTTATAATCAAATTGAATAACGTCAAAATTATTAACAGTAACGACTGAACTATCTGAAAATACCAAATTTTAAACTCACAAACTCTTCGAAGGAGAGGTATATTTTTCTAAAAAAATCCAAATTGCTAATTTGGTTCAAAGTCATGAATAGCTTGATTCCACAATTACCAAAATAATGCGTATTCGAACCAATATATGATTTTTTTTTAGAATCAGTAAAGAAGTGCAAAATTTTCCGTAGGTGATAGAGTTTGCTATCCTATCAAATTTTCTAATAAATTACAATTTTTGAAAAAGTGGTTGAATTATAAAAATTAATTAGAGTGTTATAAGAATAACGTGTATAGTATATCCATTGGAAATCGCATTGATTAGTTTTAAATAGAAATCTAAATAAAATTTTGTTGTCTAAATTTTATATCTTTATTATTGATCACGTCGATTATTTACACATGTCAGAAAGTTTATGATCCTTTCCTTAGAGCAGTGGTTTTCAAACTTTCCTTACCGCGCATCTCCCTGTTTATTGAAAAAAACATCACTGCGCCCTCTTAACTATTTTAACAAATTAATTTTGTACATACACAGCTGATATTATAATTGATTTACCAGGCTACAAATTAATATAAAATGTTATATCAAAATATACATAAAAGTAATTATTTATTAATTCATTTTTATATCATTTCAACGTTTTTGCAACAAGTTTGCGCCCTCCTAAATGGCCGCGCTCCACAGGTTGGAAACCAAGGTTTTAGAGCTAAATTCTACTTACAACTAGTTTGAACTTTTTAATTCGTTTTAGTCGTATCAGTTTATTTTTTCGAACATCCTGCAGAAACGATATTTACTTCTATTTTACAATATGGATCAAAAATATATTTTCAATCAAAATAGAAATTCGCTCTCGCATATTTTTTGCTTCGAGTTTGCGTTTAACCTATCTCCCATACCAATCTTACAGACAAAGCAAAAAATATTATTATAAAAATACGTTGTATTAAATGATTTGCCCAATGAAGAGTTAAAATTTTTTTGACAAACTTTAAAACCCTGTTCTCGCATGTGAAAATCCAATGAAAATTCAAATATAAAAACGTTGTTGCTGCACTCTAATACACACCGACGCGGACTCGCTAATAAAGATTTAAATCAGTTTAAAATAGGTCATGTGATTGTATACATTCTATGACCGTAATTAGTGAATTAAATGAATTGAATTATTTGACTCTACTACGTTTCGGTATTGATTGAACTATTTTTAATCATCTCATTCAAGATCATTTCCATCGCATTTTCTGTAACAAGCCTTCTCATTCGATTGCATTATTTACAGCAAATAGGTCAGGCGCAAAATCATTCTTGTATCGTTAGAGAAAAATATAAAAGACATTATTTTCTAAGTGGAAGTTTTCTATTGTTGCACGATGGAATTTTATTTTGCATAAGAAATTCTATATAAGCCATATAAAATTTATAGATTAAAAATACAATTTGAAATGATTGAAAGTAAGGGGTATATTAACCCTTTCTACCCTACTCCGTCGGCAAAGTATAATACATATAAATCTTTCAATTAGCGATTGGAAAGGGTCAAAGTAACAGATTATAATTATGTACTAATAATTCTAAATTAAGTAGTTTTTTTTTCTAAAACATTATTTTTTGTGAGATTTCAAATCTATAAGATATTGGTGCATGTGTCATTCGGCGGGAAAGGTGCAGGTCACAATTTAAATCCGAAACAAAAAATCCAAAACAAATTTATATTTTAAATAATATAGATTTTAGATAAATATAAAAAAAATCCGAAAACAGTGCGAAAATCACCAATTTTTCGCAACTTGAATTAAAATCATGTTTTTTTAATTTTTGACTTCTTAAGGTTTTTTTAAGTTCAAGTAAAAGAATCTTCTCCCTTCTTAATTCACCTGGACTTCATATTCCAAAATAAATATTCGTATATCGAAACCTTTTTACCACATATTATTACTTAATATTCATTAGAATCATTTCAAATTAAAACAATATTGAAAGTATGTGCTCATAATTATATATGCAATTGTATTGTAAGCTTTAGTGTTCGTTCAAAATATAAAAATAGCAAATCTTTTCTTAATATCTGATACTATTTTTTACGATCGTCTAGAAATATAAAATGCTCATGAGAGTCGTAAAACATATCGCAAGTAGTTATTTAATGTTCGATATGAAAGTTTTAATAGCATACTTGCGTTTTTACATGCATTCATTACGATATATTTTTAATCAAGCGATCTTAATCACCTTGTCGGATTAGCGTTATTAAAATTATAGATATCAGAAGGACGCACTTTAATTGATTTAATTTAATGTTATTTGATTGCAAAAGATGATTGATATATATATATATATGATTTTTATGATGATTGATTACACAGGTCTACAAAAAAAGTTTTCTGCGATTAGGTGTGCAAAATATGTTTTTCAATGTAGTTATTACCGCTGAACGCGAATTTAAAGTCAAAATTGGGGGTCTAACTACAAGCAATGGTGAAAAAAAAACAACAAAATTTCCGATATAGTAATTCTTCTGCATAATAAATAGAATCTCATAATTTTTGTCATTTCCTGGCCCTTTTTACAAAAATTTACTTTTTTTTGAAAAAAAAACTTTTTGAAGAAAATGTCTTCTTTATTTTGAAAAATTTTGGAAATTCTGAACTTTTTTTGAAGGAATCGTATGCTTTAACTGCATAGAGGCGAAATATCGAAGCGCGTAAGCCTACGGTAAGTCCTACGAATAAAAACATTAGT
>NW_020539725.1:12587578-12612838 GCF_003426905.1 Ctenocephalides felis | reverse complement strand
AATCGACAATATTAATACAAAATAACTACAATAATCAAAAAATGATAGAGTTGTGCTAATGCATTAGGTTGAACTCAAAAGCTCATAATTTTCAAACTATATAAATATTTTTTTCTTTAATTTTTTGAGCTAGTTACGATCAAAACTATCATCCCCTTTCGGTTTGACTTTGAGTTCTGAAACACATAGCATCATATGTAATAAAAGCAATATATTCCATGCATTTATATTCCATTTTAGAAAATATATAGGTTCCTACATATACACGTTCAGATTATATAATACGTATTATAAAGAGTTAAAAAAGCAAAAATTTTAACTTTAAAGTTTAAATCGCTGTACACTCTCAAAAACACATTTCATTCCGAGTGGACTATAAATTTCCCTCACCTGCAAAAAAGAAGAACATCACTGCTTTCAAGGATATCAAACTTTTATTTATCCACCTCTTTTTTTCGTCTTCGATCAGCGTTTTATCGACTGGAGTCATCGGTTCGACCGCCGTTCCCTTCTGGAACAGTGGCGCGCGCATTGCCACCACCCTTGTGTCCGACATTTTATGGAGAGTTCAGTGTCGCCGGAGCAAAGGAAACTTGGAAATTCAATGCCGTGCGGTCATAGTGGTATTAATCTGAAATAACAATTGAAAAATATTAATAAATCTAGCTAACTACTGAGAAGCGCATCTGCTTGTATAAAATACTGGTAATGAAATAAAAAAATAATCGATTTCAAAACTATCCACCGGTTGTCCCACTAACTGCTTTTACACGCTATTGGAAAGTAACCCCCCAATCGCCATTCTAATTGTGATATCGCAGCAATATCCCAAAAAGCTATTTTTACTTGGAAACATATGGCCATCTTTATTTTCAAAAGAAAACTCATATCATCAAGCTGTCAAAGTGGAAATCGAACCTGGATATATCTTAATAATATTTACGGTTATTTATTGCATCTGGCAATCGGATTCAGAGGTTTCTGAGTTGCAGAAAAATAGTAAAAAAGTTTGTGATCTGCATTAATCATTAAAAATCTTTATCATTGATTTATATACATGTAGAAATGTTGATACAGATCACAGATAGGCAGACAGTGATAGAATAGGCAAGAAGACAATAAAATTGAGAGAGGTGGACAGGTAACGAGTGGATAGTAGTTATTCAAATACACAAAGTAGGCAAGTGAGCAACTAAGACAGGTAGTTTAGATAGGTAGTTACTTAAGGGGAGAGTTTTGGAAAAAATAATATTAATAAAAAGGAAACTTGCAGGTTTATTGTTATATATTTCAACATTCTTTTCAAATTATTTTTATTGAAATTTATGTCATAATATGCAGGGTACAAGCATTCTGCCGATGTGCTTTTTTAAGTTTTCTCCGGTTCAACTAGAATAGATATTAAACCCTGAATACATTAAATTTAGTCTCGTTTTGATAGATCGTTTAGTTTTCCTAATCTTTCTCGCCGATTAGGAAGAATCGAAAAAATTAAAAACCGAGAAATCGTGCGTCGAAGTTTTCGTTCCGCTCGTATATATGCCGAAATAATTTGAATTTGTTTCTGAAATTTCAGGGATATATTCTCGGCTAATTTTGGAAAACATTTTTGAGAAAAAATTGATTTTAAGCCTGTAAAGCAGACTCCCTCCTGAAACAGGTATACAAGTAAACATTTAGACACATATTTATTTATTCGTCCCGTATTTGCTGGTTTGATCACAGTCATAGCCAAGTTGGACTTAGATATTAAATTCGCACTTGAGGAAATTCTTCCCCATTCCAAAATAATCTCAAAAGAAAATTGCCTTTCGTGAGTATAGTTGCATGTATTGTCAACAAATACTTAGGTATAGTTAATTACGAGTCACAACTGGATGGACAACCTTTGGGTTACCATCCATTCAAGAATCATATAATAAAATCAAAAACAATCACTGAATGTCTCAGTATAACAGATTGCAATTAAAAGTATAATACAAAAAATATTGATTAAGTAAAGTATTTACACATATCTAGAAGTTCAGCAACTTCCCTTAGGGTCAAATGCTACCTAGTTATTTATATTTATATACATATGTAAGGATGATTAGTATGTTAAGATCTAAAAGATCTGGAAAAAACGATACATTTTAAGTCTAAAATCAATATGAATATTATCTACGGTTTCAAACATTTTCAAAAAAAATATCTTTAATTATAATTCTCACGAATTCAAATCAATCGAAATTAAATCAATATCAATATTTTTTTTTAACTGGACCTGGATCAGGGGTCCCGGGTTCGATACCCACTTGGAGCAGCCTGTTGTCAGGCAGCAGTGACAACGATTTTCACTTGGAAAATAGATAGCAATATGTTTCCAAGTGAAAATAGGCCTAATACGGCATTGCTGCACTAATAAAGAGTCATCATTATACAACAATTGTAATAATAAAAATTCAGCACATAGAGATGAGACAACTGTTGGATTGCCATCTATAATAAAAACAAACGTAGTTGTAAGAGATTCATCACAACAGCTCATAGAACCCATAATTCTGATCGCTGTTCAAATAAATTAAAAAAAATATATATTTTCTAAAGTACAGTGCCATGTATCACCTATATTTATAAAATGCACTGTCAATTTCAGTTTTGTAAAAGCATTATTAAAAATATTTGTACAAATATAGTAGAGATTTGTTCAAATATTTTTAATAATGCTTTTATATGATATATATTGTAGGGATTTCTACAATATATATCATATAAATTTTCTACCTTCCGAGTTTTCAATAAGATATCTGTATCTCAGGTATGGCATCTGGATTCTCGTTGCTATTTTATTTCTCTCATATAGTCTCAGCGTGCAATATCGTCGCTGCCTATGCAAAATTCAGAGCATTTGCCGAATAGCAAATGCATTGTTTCGTTCGCGTGCTTTGTAGAGATATATCTTATGCAAAAGTCAGGTAACGACACATATTCCATAGCAAGTATTACGAGACCTCCGAAGGAATAGCATATTTATGCTCTTCGGGAGGTTTTCTGTGCCCTCGAAGCCATGGGGTGGTCGGACTCGAGTTTCCTTTGCATTAGCGTTATTGCTAGTTGGCGCAGCCGACCCAGTTTCAACTGCAGGTCACTACACCTATCATCGAGGGTCGCGGAAAAGTTTTTACGGGAAAAGTTTCATTAATGGTTGGTTTTAGTTGACTCTTTGTTCGCGGAATTGTACGTTTACAGATAAAATTTCGTATGTGTTGGCAGCGTTCTGTCACATCTAAAATTTTATGTTTCCAAAAGGCATTTTCAAGGCAATTTTCTATTGTTACAAGATATTCTTCTAACTTCTTTATCAGTTATTGAGAATAATATTTGATTATTTTTAACTGTTATTTTATAATAAAGAATATTTTAATAATCTTCCTGAAGGAGAAGTTTATGTTTTTATAAAAAAATCGACGTTTCAAGCCATTCTGAATCAAATGTGTGTGTGTGAAAAGATATCTAAAATTTAAATAGAAACTTGGAAAAATTTAATAAAATATTATAAAATAATAATAATTAATTTTATAATATTTTATTAGTTTCTTCCAAGTTTCAATTTAAATTTTAGATATCTTCCTATTACCATAAATATCGAATAGGAGAGGCTGGGTACGGTTGTGTCATTTTTTTTTTGATCAGCAATTATTTTGTTAATTTATCACTTAGGTAAATGAAAAATAAATGAAATGGTAAAGCTTCCTTTTTTTGTCTTAGTTCAGCTAGATTCTTCACACAAATTTGTTCAAATTTCACCAAAAGGGACAAGAAATAGATGTCAAATGGAAAGCATTCTTTCTTTGTCTTAGTTCAGTTAGATTTTTGCCCAAATTTGTTTAAATTTCACCCAAAAGGGACAAGAAATAGATGTCACTACCGTACCCTGGCACAGGTTAAATTTAATATTGTGGAATTGAAAAAAAACGTAAGTTTTGCTTATTTGTTATTGATTGAAATTAGGCTTTTGAAGATTTTAATCAAATAAAATTGTTATATTGTAGATGGTTAAGCAAATATATGTTCGTTTTTTATTTATTATATATATGATAGAGAATTATACTACATATAATCGTGTAGCATATTCATATACTATTACATTTTTAGTTATTGTTAGTGGTAAATAAAAATGCTTCCTTTAAATATACTAAGATTATTTTAAATTTGTTGTTTCGCGATATTCATGGCAAGAGCATTTATTTTTACATATTTTTACATAAACATAAAAATGGCGGATATATAGACCAACCTCACTAATAATAATGGCGGGACATTTGAATTACAATTATATATAGATATATATATATATATTATAACATTACATTTAAAATCATAACATGCATTACATAAAAAATGTGACAAACAATTTGTTCAGTTAGTTAAAATTAACATTTCTTTAATCAAATTGAATAACGTCAAAATTATTAACAGTAACGACTGAACTATCTGAAAATACCAAATTTTAAACTCACAAACTTTTCGAAGGAGAGGTATATTTTTCTAAAAAAATTCAAATTGCTAATTTGGTTCAAAGTCATGAATAGCTTGATTCCACAATTACCAAAATAATGCGTATTCGAACCAATATATGATTTTTTTTAGAATCAGTAAGAAGTGCAAAATTTTCCGTAGGTGATAGAGTTTGCTATCCTATCAAATTTTCTAATAAATTACAATTTTTGAAAAAGTGGTTGAATTATAAAAATTATTAGAGTGTTATAAGAATAACGTGTATAGTATATCCATTGGAAATCGCATTGATTAGTTTTAAATAGAAATCTAAATAAAATTTGTTGTCTAAATTTTATATCTTTATTATTGATCACGTCGATTATTTACACATGTCAGAAAGTTTATGATCCTTTCCTTAGAGCAGTGGTTTTCAAACTTTCCTTACCGCGCATCTCCCTGTTTATTGAAAAAAAACATCACTGCGCCCTCTTAACTATTTAACAAATTAATTTTGTACATACACAGCTGATATTATATTGATTTACCAGGCTACAAATTAATATAAAATGTTATATCAAAATATACATAAAAGTAATTATTATTAATTCATTTTTATATCATTTCAACGTTTTTGCAACAAGTTTGCGCCCTCCTAAATGGCCGCGCTCCACAGGTTGGAAACCAAGGTTTTAGAGCTAATTCTACTTACAACTAGTTTGAACTTTTTAATTCGTTTTAGTCGTATCAGTTTATTTTTTCGAACATCCTGCAGAAACGATATTTACTTCTATTTTACAATATGGATCAAAAATATATTTTCAATTAAAATAGAAATTCGTTCTCGCATATTTTTGCTTCGAGTTTGCGTTTAACCTATCTCCCATACCAATCTTACAGACAAAGCAAAAAATATTATTATAAAAATACGTTGTATTAAATGATTTGCCCAATAAAAAGTTACAATGTTTTGGCAAACTTTAAAACCCTGTTCTCGCATGTGAAAACCCAATGAAAATTTCAATATAAAAACGTTGCTGCACTCTAATACACACCGACGCGGACTCGCTAATAAAGATTTAAATCAGTTTAAAATAGGTCATGTGATTGTATACATTCTATGACCGTAATTAGTGAATTAAATGAATTGAATTATTTGACTCTACTACGTTTCGGTATTGATTGAACTATTTTTAATCATCTCATTCAAGATCATTTCCATCGCATTTTCTGTAACAAGCCTTCTCATTCGATTGCATTATTTACAGCAAATAGGTCAGGCGCAAAATCATTCTTGTATCGTTAGAGAAAAATATAAAAGACATTATTTTCTAAGTGGAAGTTTTCTATTGTTGCACGATGGAATTTTATTTTGCATAAGAAATTCTATATAAGCCATATAAAATTTATAGATTAAAAATACAATTTGAAATGATTGAAAGTAAGGGGTATATTAACCCTTTCTACCCTACTCCGTCGGCAAAGTATAATACATATAAATCTTTCAATTAGCGATTGGAAAGGGTCAAAGTAACAGATTTATTAATTATTACTAATAATTCTAAATTAAGTAGTTTTTTTTCTAAAACATTATTTTTTGTGAGATTTCAAATCTATAAGATATTGGTGCATGTGTCATTCGGCGGGAAAGGTGCAGGTCACAATTTAAATCCGAAAAAAAAAATCCAAAACAAATTTATATTTTAAATAATATAGATTTTAGATAAATATAAAAAAAATCCGAAAACAGTGCGAAAATCACCAATTTTTCGCAACTTGAATTAAAATCATGTTTTTTTAATTTTTGACTTCTTAAGGTTTTTTTAAGTTCAAGTAAAAGAATCTTCTCCCTTCTTAATTCACCTGGACTTATATTCCAAAATAAATATTCGTATATCGAAACCTTTTTACCACATATTATTACTTAATATTCATTAGAATCATTTCAAATTAAAACAATATTGAAAGTATGTGCTCATAATTATATATGCAATTGTATTGTAAGCTTTAGTGTTCGTTCAAAATATAAAAATAGCAAATCTTTTCTTAATATCTGATACTATTTTTTACGATCGTCTAGAAATATAAAATGCTCATGAGAGTCGTAAAACATATCGCAAGTAGTTATTTAATGTTCGATATGAAAGTTTTAATAGCATACTTGCGTTTTTATATGCATTCATTACGATATATTTTTAATCAAGCGATTTTAATCACCTTGTCGGATTAGCGTTGTTAAAATTATTGGTATCAGAAGGACGCACTTTAATGGATCTAATTTAATGTTATTTGATTGCAAAAGATGATTGATATATAAAATGTTTATGATGATTGATTACACAGGTCTACAAAAACTGCTTTCTGCTATTGAGTGTGCAAAATATGTTTTCAAATAAAATATAGATATATAGAATATATAGATATAGAATATATAGAATAATATAGATATTACCGCTGAACGCAAAAAATTGAAATCAGAAAATTAAAGGCAAAATTGGGGGCCAAATTACAAACAATGGTGAAAAAAAAAAAACAAAAAAAAAAACAACAAAATTTCCGATATAGTAATTCTTCTGCGTGATAAATAAAACCTTAAAAGACTGAGTTTCACTTAAATGATCTATTAAGTTTTTTCAGACACATTATCATTGTTCAATTCAAGGGGGAGTAAATATGTTAATATTTTAAGTTAACGATAGAGCAAATATTATTACTTTTTGTTAGTATTTTGAATATTTTTTTCAATAAATCAAAGGCAAAGCAAATCACAAAGATAAATTTTAAATGTTTATTTTATTAAGTACTACTAATTCGAAACTCTAATTTATTTTATTAACAATTAGTATAAATCCGTATACACAGTATAAAAGTTACTGGAAAGTAATAATCCGAATTCCTAACTGAAAATTACTTTTGTTACTGGCAAATAATCACACATTTGTTATAAAAATTCAGATTTTTTGTATTTATGTATACCTGATTACCATTTTTTATAATATTTAACTCATTTATAGAATTGGAATGTACCACTTTATAATAAATGAGCTAATTTATGATATTTAGTGAATATCAATTTATGATATTAAAAAAACAATATTGAATTATGATATTCTAAGATTTCATTATACTCGAGGTTTATGGCATTAAGAACGGAAAATAAGATTTAGCAACTTTTAAAATTATGAAATTTTGAAACTTTGAAACTTTTCTAAAACCCATGATCTTTTAGGATGTTCGGTACGACCATAAACTCAATCATCATATAAAGTGTCATGAAAATTACAACAAAAAATTTAAGCTCGAAATGTCAAATTTTGGCACACATGTACTTATTTAACTTTCCGTAGGGCAAGTTATTGTAATCGTCCAAAAATCGAAATTGAAAATTTTTACATTTCTTCACGTTTTGAAGGTGTCTGAACATTTTGGCATACCTCAGAAAAAAATGATGTGTGTGTATGTAGGTGCGTGGATACAATTTTTTGTCCGTTTTTGGGCGAACTGATCAACCGATTTGAATGGTTCAAAAATATTCGATTCCTAGTGATAAGGAGATGTGCTGGTTAGTTTTTAGCAAAGGCAGGTCCAGCAAAAAGAGCAAAGAGTGCTGGAAATAGAAATCGAGTTTTTGAGAGAACGGAGTATCCGATTTGAATGATCTAAAAAACATTCAATTAGTAATGATTGGGAGAAGTGTTTATTAGCTTTTGGTAAAGGTAGGCCCAGCCATTTCGAAGATACGGAGCTAAATATGTAAAAAATTGCAGTTTTTGAGAGAACTAAGCGTCCGATTTGAATGATTCAAAGAACTTTCTGCTTGTCTTAACAAAATAATTGATTCAGGAAAAAAAATTTTTTGCTTCATTTTTTTTTTTTTTTTTTAATTTTTTGTATATCGAAAATAATTCAGATTTTATTTTTAATTCTGACTATAGTTCTAATATACTTTAAACAAATAATTTCAACTTTGCAATTCAGTTTATATAATACTTATAAATATTAGACAATGTTACAATATTTATGATAATTTATTTGATAACATTCAGTATTCCTCGAACATTTCGTTACGGTACGGGAAGTTCTAGCAATTTGCCTTAAGGCACGATGCCACCCACCCCACTAGTTTCAATTTTGTGGTCAAACGATTCTGAATGACTTGAAACATCGAGAAAACATAAATTTAGAAAATCTTTTGGATAACCTTCTTATTTGGGAAGTAACACCTTGGTTTTCCTTCCAAAATTTTTTCGATAGGTATTAAATTATGTTAATGGCATTATAACCAAATTCATTCAGTTCTACCATGACCTATTTGAAATATCTGGTAGATTTTAAATTATTTGTTAACCAACAGTCTGCCAATCTATATAGACGATCTCGTTGTTGTCCATAGAGTCTGCCTCGATAAATTAGCAATCTCGTGTTTATAAATAAGCCGATGAAAATACGTCCTTAATTATGGCAGCGCATCGTATCTTGGTATCGGCTCAGCCATGTCGGAGATGTTATATCTGTCTTCTGCAGAATTCTAGGGACTAATAATAAACTCCTAGCTTCCGGGTATAACCGCATGCATCGCCGGTTGCGGAGTCTCATTGGCATATGATGAGATTGCGCACCATTGACACAAAATCATATAAATTGGAGAAAAATTAAAATTTATTATTCCTATAAGTGACTTCGATAATAATACCAATTGGATCCACTCATTGTCAGAGCATTCTACATTTAATTGGAAATAATCTTTCAAATAATTAGAATGTTACAATTCGTTACTAGGTGTAAGTGTATGAACTTTCAGATAGGTGTAAATATTTGACCTAATCAATAAGAATTTGGACTTGGACCTTTAAAATTTTGCCAAAAGAATTTTGGCACGATTCCAAACTATGATGAACACCAGGATTTTGTCAAGTTTTTGTAGGCCTATCATATTTTAGAATGTATTGTTAAGACTGTGAACTCAATCATCATAAAAAGTCTCTTCTAAATCGTCAAAAAATATTTGTAACTATTAATTAGAAGGTTTTTTAAATTTCCAAAATTGTTTAAGGTGTTTTTGCGAAAACGTGGACAAAAATTTTCAGTTAATATTAAGAAACGACACGGCCGTTAAAAGTCGTAAAAAATTAATCAACAAGGGCTTTTGTCGTGTTTTAATAAATGGCTTTTAAAGTTTTGAAGTCTGTGTAGCTATTTTTGAGCAAATGTTGACAAAAGGTCAAATTTTAGTTCACATGCACACACACTTTTTCCAATTTTGGTGTCAACCGATTCAGAATGACATCAAGAAAGCATAAAATTACCAAATTATATATTCTGGCGAAAACAATCTTCTCTTCTTTCGGGAAATTAAAAAAGAAAGTCAAACTACTTTACATGAAAGTGGCCTAGCGACAAAAAATTATTTCAAAAAGTCTTATATCATAATAAAGTAATATGTCATAATAAATTAGTTAATTGGTGTAGTTAAATATGAATAATTAATAATTAGTTTAGTTGATTATGCATAGGTTAGTGTTTTTAACCAAATACAGAAAGTCACTTATAAAAATAAATTTAATCAAAACTATCTGCTAAATTACTGAATTCATTTTATTAAATAAATAGGCAAAAAAAAATTAACAAAAATATTATGAGATTAGTACATCAAATATATAGTTCCTCACATTTTTATTAATTAAATTTATCAAATGTTCACTACTAAAAAATAGAAGTGAATATAACAAAATTGAAATTAGTTCAATTATCTGCTACTTATTTAGAAAAATGTTCTTTGTATCATTTTATTAAACAGATGAGTGAATATTTTTGTTATTGCAGGTAAAGAAAGTTTAAATACAGAAATGAATAAATGAATATAACGATATTAATTATATTAACGAGATTTAAATTTTATTCATTATTATATTTCAATAATATAATAAAGAATGATTTGCAGGTAGTTCAAATATTTTCTATTCCTTTTTCAAACCTTTTTCCATTATATTTTTCATACGTATTTTCCATTCCCTGTATTTTTATTCTCCCCAGTATTTCAGTTCTTCTATTTTTCCATTGTTGGCGCCATGTCGCTGCTAATGTTTTTACAATATTACATGAATTCAATTTATTTTCCGTAAAAGAATATGATGTCCAATCCAATTCTTTCCTTTTTGCACTCTTTCAAGAGCACTTTCTAATTTGTAACTCTATCAGAACATTTTATCTGCTCCATTCTTTTTCCGGGTGATATTTCCGAATAATTTTCGATATTCTAAAAATAATATAATAATAAATATATAATAATAAAGCAATAATTTTAATTTACTCTGGCAATGATTGAACTTGTACAATTAACGTAGTTTAATATAAATTTGATGAATAGTATTATATATCTACTAAGCATCTATACACATTTCATAACTTCATTTTACAATTTTTAGTATCATTAGAATAATGCAATACGATACTATTTTTTACTATTTTCAGGGCATTTGTAAATAAAATCACATACATATAGTAGTATTCTAATATAATAAGTTTCAGTAAAAATGCTCAACATTTTTGTAATATTTTCTTATGGTTTATAGAATTAAAGTGGAATTAGTGTGTTTGAGTCCAAATTGAGACCAAAACTGGAATTAGTATGTGTGAGCCTAAATTTGACCTGTTGTCGACGTTTTCTCAAATTTCTCAGAAATGGCATTACCGATTATAAAAATTATATGAAAATATAAAAATTCCTACGAAATGCCTACGAAATATAAAAATTCACTGTGATATCAATTGGAACTCGCATTGACAAGCTGTCATTGCGCAAAAACTTTATTTTCCAAAGTAAGTGTTCAAAATTTATGTTTAATTTAAATAGCTAAGTCTCCTTTCTTGTTGATTAAGTGGATTGTTTATATATACACGGAGGCGTTTGTGTAAATATCCTTAAGGCACAATGCCACTTGCAACCGGTTTATTTATCTCAGAGAATTTATTTATTTACCGAGAAGTGATACACTAGCTCGATAATAAATTTTCCTGCAAATTTCCTGTTTGAATGATCTCCATTAACGTAGTTTATCTCAAGCTAATTTTAAGTGATTTTTCTTTGTTTATAATATAATATCTCATATCTTTTAATAACAATTTTGAGATTTTGAAAAGCTATTATTTCAGTATTTTGTAAAAGTGCATTTTAATAAGATTTTTTTTAAATTATATGAAGTGTTAGAAGCTTTGAAAAAAAGAAATAATTGTGTATCGATTTAGTCCATTACATTCGGCAAGGGTTCTTATTTCTAGTTCTACGTAATAAAAATCTTTGTAAACATATATTTATTCCGCATACGCAGTATGTGAAATAACATTCACGCATTTTGTATGATATTTTAGTTCGATATTACATTATCAATATTAATGAATTTGTCAATGTGAATTAATTAATCAAATTTGCAACCTGATTTCAATCATGCGTTCTATCACCCACCAAATCCTAAGGGCTTAAGCTGAATAGCACATAATACAAAATTATGCAAGGGGATGTTTGGGTGATAATAGTAGATTTTGTATTAATTTTGCGAAAATTCATGTCATATATTATAGATATAAAATTTAAATTTTATGGTTACTCGTAAATTTAATATTCAATATAACATACATATGCAAAGTTCGTAAATATTTTGTGAGCGTCGTAAAATTATGAAGTTAACACAAAATTAGACTCGTTCGTGATGTTAGAGCTATTTCTGCCATGCTTAAGTTTAGAATATAGGCAATATGTATTAATTTCTGTCCTATATATTAACTAAGAAATAACAAGATTGTTATAATTTACTCTTATAGTATTATGTGAAATGCATTTTGCGTTTAATATTTGTCAGAACAAATATTGGCAGAACCCAGAAAATTAGGTTTAAAAAATTCTCATATATTACATATATAAATGATTGATTTTTGTGTTTATATATTCAATGTCCACTTTTGACCACTAAAGGGCCTCTCTTTGTACTTTTTCTTCAGCTTTGAAAATCAGTAAAATAGCCATTACAAATAGTCATTAATCCTTCAGTTTTTTTACAGCAAATTGAATGTATTCTGAATCATATAAAGTACATTATCAATTTTCTCAAAAAACAACTTTCCAGTTTTTTTTCGAGTATTTCTGAAACGGTTTGGCCTGCCTTTCTCGAAACTAATCAACTCTTCACAACGTTAGCAAAATTTGAGTATTTTTTTGATCATTTGATTTAGTTGATCCAATTTCTCCAAAATATTGCAGAAATATCGTATTCAAATAAACATTTATATATATCAATAACAAGCAACACACAAAACGATCCAAAGATCTCGAAAAATATCATTAAATCGTTCATTATTACATTCGTTATAAATTATTTGTCAATTTTTAACTAAACAGAAACTGCATATAATATGTTATATTGTAGACATACTGGGCACGTAATAGGTCCAATTTGACTTCAAGGAATTATACACAGTCTAAAATGTCAAAAGAACTACTTCACAAAAGACATATCAAATTAACAGTTATTGAACAGTGTTTAGTAAAATTTGTAGTTAATTCCTAATTATAGAAATGTCTTCTTTTTACTATTTTTATAAAGTTTACACCTGCCCCTTTTTGTCCAATTTTGGGGTAACAGCTAAGTCTTATTTTTAATTTTAAAGAAATTTTACGAAATAATAGCTACATTATTCAACCAATGCAAAAAAAGAGTGCACATAAGGTAAATTCGCGATTGAAGTAAAACTTTTTTATGCGAAATGACAGTTAAGTTAAAAATAAATTCATCACATAAGACTTGGGGAATATCGTTTCTTGGTAACATCATTAGTAATACATACATGTACTGATGTCAATCACCATATACTACTATTTCAACATAACCTTAAATGATAGTAATAAGGTTGACATTTGACATTTTGGTATTCACATAATTCCTGAGATGATACATATGCGAGAGCGAGACAAGAGAACCAATCGCATTGACTCGTTTCGAATGACTACATCTTTGGCCAATGACGAATCATTAAGCCGTAACGTACTTCCGTTGCATAGTCTTTAATTTACACCCTAGTCGCGCTTGAAGAAGTTTTACTTCAAAAAGAAATATCATTGGCACATTATTTACAAAGGTAACATTGTATATAACTTTAATATGGTATTTCATGAGACATATTCATCAGAGGAGTTGGAATAACTAGTTATTTAATTTATCTCTTGTACAATTGTTTTTTTAAACCTAATTTCCTTTTTTATAACAGAGAGTTGGAATAACCATTTATTTAATTTATCCCTTGTAAAATTATTTTTTTAACCTAATTTCCTTTTTTATTCACTACTTTGTATTGTTTATATATACCTTTGCAAAGGTATTGGTTTAGTTGGTTCTTCATGCCCCCTCCGTTATTTAATTGTTTTATAAGATATATAGATTAATATAGTTCGTTCTTTTTACCCCACATTTGAATAGAAAAAAGGTGCTATGTGAATCTATATATCTTATAAAACAATTAAATAACGTACTTTAAAAAAAAAATTAAGATCTCCTAAACTAAATAACAGTGCTCACAACATAAAAACCATCAACGAAAGAAACTACTTTTGTTATGGATTTTCGAACAATGCTGTTTATCTCCTGATAGAATTAAAGTAATGGTTAACCATCTTCTGACCTCTACTTTCAAATATTGTTGAACAATTCCTAACTTTACTTGTTTTTGAGGTATCGGTGGATGGACCATTTTACCCACGGACCTTTAAGCCTTGCGCTAGCCTACCTAATATATATTTTGTATAATTATTATTTATTAACGTATTTAACTTTTTTCAATTGCAATATAAAAGTTATCAATTATATTTTATATTTGATTAATCTTTTTACATTCAAACTGCAGAAATTTATAAAAATAGATATCAGACATGAAGTCGCACAACATGTGGTCGATCGTTGCTATCACGTACATCGGTTATTATCATATACATGAAAAAATGAAATATTTATTCTCTAGGGTTGCAAAGGAATAAATGTAATCCCAGATATAGGTCAAAATTTACATGTTCTGAATCGATTATTCTATTAGTAACACACTCACGTCACGTATCAATGACCTCACGATATGAAAATTCACTTGGTCACTATTTTACAAATAGTGCCAGAATTTCGTAACGTTGTATAATAATTATTAGAAAAAGCTTCCAACTGTTCGCCGGCTATGACGACGAGTGTTTTTGAATAGTTTTTCGTTCTATATTATTCGTAATGATGTCATGAAGAGGAGAAGAATTAATTAATATGTCACCCGGAGTGTAACGGCTTAATAAAGCGAGTCAGGTCATGTATCATTATGTTCAAGCTCAAAATTAAATACTCAGAACGGAGCGGACAGTGCAGCAGCGAATAGGACGGGGCTTGGCGATGGTGATGAGAAATTGGATTGAAGAAGAGCAATTTAGAGGTAACGGAAACTTGCATGCGTTTGAGGAGTCATCCTTAACCTGACCGGAAAGAAGTGAATAATTTTGTTACTTTTTCTGGAGTAGATTTATTAATTTAAATTGAAACTAATAGGGCGCATGGCATTGTGCCTCAAGGCAAATTGCTGGAACTTCCTGTACCAAAAATTTATTTTTTTAAAAAGATAAACATTTTTGAAAAAAATTGACTTTGAACAAATTAGATTTTGATAAAAACTAAATTTTTAACAAAAATTTACTTTTTTAGAAAAAAAGACCTCGAAAAACAAATGTTATTTTTATTTTGAAATATTGAGAAATTCTGAACTTTCTTTTAATCCAATCGTACTGTTTTTACTGCATTGAGACGAATATCAAAGCGCACAAGCGCCACGTCACTGTCTAACAGATAAACATTGGTACGGAACCCATAGGAATATAAACAAACCGTGTTCCCGAATCGTCGCCGAAAATTTGTATCCGCACACACACATACAACAACAACACTATGTATTTTTCTAATGTAATGCCAAAATGTTCAGAAACCTCTAAAAGTAAAGATATATAAAAATTTTCATTTTCGAGTTTTTTGCGATTACTATAACTTATTCTACGAAAAGTTAAAAATTATCCTTAAGTTTCAAGATTCTCGCAAACCATGAAAATGGATTATTATGATATTCTTTCAAGAACTTCTAATTACATCAAAAGCAATGTGTGCTTAGTATGTATAGTTTTGCATGCAGTGGTACGCCCGGATGTCGAATTTCTCGTATCTCGAAGCAATTTTTACCATATATAATACAGTGAAATACTATTAATTCATTTCAGCGCAATGTTTTTATTATTTTTGCATGCTTCAACCTTACATGTTCTATAAGTTTTTGTTGAAGAATTGTAACCTTATGTTCCATAAGAGGTAACCCATCGGTTTACCATTCTATGTTGCAAACTACGCCCACGAAGGGCGATTACCACTTCAAACTATATTGATCTATAACATCAAGTGGAAATTAATATCAACCACTGCCTAATGTCGAGTTCTGGCAGTAGCGAGAATCGAACCAGCGAACCCCGGATTAGTTGACATCGATTTCGCGACTGCTGGATCCCTATTTTATATCGAAGACAGAATATCTGGCATGTTTTGGATTGTATAATTCAAATTCATTCGCTTTGTATTGACAACATAATCTATTAACCTATTAACGTTATTACTGTAATGTATAGTATCGGCCGTTTAACCCGTTAACCGTGCGCACAGTAAGTTTCGTCCAAATGAAGCCCTTAACGAGTATATTTTGTCAATCATTTACTTCTTGTAAATCAAGTCATTAGAATTGTTAAATTACATATATAAGAAAGTGTTATTAAACTAGTTCAATCTTAATCTTGACACTTCTTTCATGACGAGTATATTCGTCAATAACTGGCATACATTTTTGAAATTGTTACAATCTCTATGAAAAATTTCACAACATAAAACTATAATTTTGAGGTTTTATCTTCTTAAAAAAAAGGTTTGTCGTCGCTAGAAAATCCAACCTGCTATTTTTAACAGATCTGGTGCATTAAAAATATCTTTTCATTTTATTTTCCTTACACAAATTAAATTCTTCTACTATATGCGTAAGATAATTTTTCATTTGGAACAAGTGCAAAGTGGCTACATCTACTTGACATTTTATTTGGGAGCATCGTTGGCAGCACTATTAGCAAAGTTTTGTACTAATGAAATTCAGCGTCGCCGGCTGAATTTTCATGTTCTTTTGGAAATTTTGTTCTATAATTAGTAAGCTTTAGTGTTTCTTCTATATCCAGATTTATTAACAAATGGTATCCATATTTATATACTCAGCTATATATGTGCATGCTTAATACATTTTTTAAATTTTTTAAATCAGGAACCACGACACTTTTTTCGTGACATGTATTGAAATTATAGTGAATTTTAGGTCAGTCTGTATTCTTCATAAAAGGTTTGAAGTTTTCGACAAAACTCAATAATGAGTCTCATATATTTGTGTGATGGTCGGTCAAATCATTTCTTTTCTTCATAAAATCGGCGAAAAAAAATTAAACAGTTTGAAAATTAAAGTAATTAGTTAAGAGTCGTAAAAATTATTTTGGTGACCTTTGGTCTACGTAATTGACAATTAGAAATGTATTTTGAACATTTTTAGGGGCGTTCGAATAGTTTCAATTTTTGTTAACTTTGGCATGTGTTTTTTCATATACGTTTAGTCGGAAAATCTTAATCTAAATTTAAAAACTTCAAAGTTTATTTGAAGAACATCAATTTTAATTGGCCTGGTTATTTTTCTTGGAGCTTGGGTTGAGGCATTTCTTTGCAATTAAGAGCTAAGCACTTAAACAAATGTAGTTACATTTTAGAAAGTCCCCAAAAATTATTGTTGATAACTCGATTATATTCAGAATCCAGTATTAACCATGGATCTTGCTTCCAATCATTGACACCTTCTTAGAAGCTCGTTGTGGTTTAATGGTCAAGTTCGGCTAGCAAAGTCTAGTCCCGGGTTCGATACCAATCTCAACCATCTTGATATCAAGCAGTATATCAAATTTCAACTTGTGGTTAGAAAACGACTTTTTGCTACAACACATGCACGGCAACACAATTAGATAAACATTCTTGTATAGATAGTCTACAAATAAAGAGGAGTGATTGACTGGGTTGCTGTCTCGGAAAGAATATTGGGTTAGAATTTGCAATAGCAACCGCAGCTCATAGAACATGTAGTTCTGATCGCTATTAAAGAAAAATACACACCGAGTTTGCTGTCTTGTAAAGAATATTAGGTTAGAATTTGCAATAGCAAACACAGCTCATAGAACATGTAGTTCTGATCGATGTTAAAGAAAAAACCCTTTCTATAAAAATGTTTCTACAACTATTTCGCTCATCATAGCCGGTAGTTTATATCTAATTCCCTGCAAGAACATCTCATTCTAATGTCTACAGCCCTCGGCCCATTCATTCCTGGTATTATTTCGCAAATTGGCAAACGTTCCACCCACCATGCTTTATTGTTGACATAGTTTAGCGTGTCTGACCTAGATCCGAGCTTCAGCTTTGCACCCACTCGCAACTCGCAAGTCGCAATTACGCGTATATGCGCGAGTGCTTATTTCTATATGACTCACGTAAAGCACAATCATATGTAATGGGAAATGTAGAAAAACGTTGTTGCGTGGAAACTACTAATGGAAAGCTCATAATTAACGTTTTTGTTAAATGTCCTGTAGGCATGTTTGGAAATTATAATGTTTGTGTGTAATTTGTATGGGCTTTCTTATAACTTGGGTTCTAAAGTTCATAAAAAATAAAATTCAGCGAATATTTTAATAATTTTCAAAAATGATTTTAGAAGTGGGTTTACCACCAATTTGCACTTGTATGCGATTAATAATATTATGAGTTGTACTGTCCATAAGATTAAACTTATGGCTAGAAATATTTTGAAATTAGCTTTATTAATTCTCATTCAAAACTAATGAATATAAGTATAGCTAACTCCTAAACTTTTTTTTAATATTATCTTAAAATAGTAATCAAGATACAATAAAATGTTATAAGATATTGTTACAACGAAGGAGAGGAAAAATAGTTACAACAAATAAAATATTAAATTTGATTTAACTCAATGGATAGAAGTCTAGTGTTTCATTAAACAAACTCTTGAAATTTTTTATAAAACAAAAAAGCTGGCATTTACAAAGAAAGAGTTCGCCTAAAATGTTCACAGAAATCTAATCAATAATCTAGAAATATTATTTATTCTCAATAAACCCATGATTTTTAAAATCAATTTACGATTTATTATATTACTAAATAGCATGAAAAATAGACTAATCTTTTGCGGTTTGTATTTATGCAGATTTAAACATTTGAAAACTATGAAAAATTCATGCAGAATGAAGCGATTCATTCGCTCAGCTATTAAATTTATACTGACATCTGATTACAGGGGAAATATGTTCTATCAAAGCAGATCTAAACAGATCTTTCTGGAATTTCTATTACCTATTGACAACTTTCCACATGTAATAAAGGATATTCAGGCTATTCAAATGCACACTTGTATTTTATTCATTATGAAGTTTGACCAGATCTTTTTTAACAAGTAAACAATAACGTTAAGGAAAAATTAACCTTGTATTGAAACTAATAACTTTTGCATTTATTAATATTAATATTAATAAAAATTTATAAATCAAAAAATTATTTTATACATAAATAAAATATAAACGAATATGCTTAACAATAATAAATAATATGGTTTTTATTTTTTTGCGTTTTTGTCAAAAAACTATCTAATTGATTGCATTGATTTTGCTGATTGCATTTTTCTTATGAATTGTTTTAGGTGATGCTGACAAGTGGATAAAACTAATGAGTAATTGTGGGTTATAACCCATTTTGGTTCAAAACTCCATAATTCTCTATAATTTCAGTCATAATGTTCGATGATCTATTTACAAACACTCTATCTATTTTCAAAGTTTGTGTTAAGTCTTCTTCGAAATTAAAACTATCAATAATTTTGCTTACTTCTTATTCGATTAATTACTTCAGATCATTGGCAAGACTACCAACGTATACTTGAATTATTTCTTTTCCACAGTTACTTTTTGTAAACCGTTCATTTTGTAAAAACCACTATTTTTGGAAATCGGTATTTTATTTAATTTTTATACTGTGGCTTTTTTCAACTTACTTTACTTTTCTTCAATTAATATTTAATATTTTTTCATTGATTACACCTTTGCCAGGGAAAAAGTTCGAATGATCCTTTTTACCCCACCCACATGTAAGCTTTTATAAAGGTTATATAAAAGAGACTGTTGAATCTAACTTAAGAAGAACAATACATCTTATAAAATAATTAAATAACGTATACCTAAAATTTATATTAAATCTCATAAACCTAACAGCAATGCCCACAACCAAAACAAATTAAGAATGAAAGAAAATACTTTTGTTATGGATTTTAAAACATTGGAGTTTATCTCCTGATAACAACATCGTAAGAATCAAGGTGATGGTTGGTTATACATGGTTTTCCCTCTACTTTCAAATATTGTGGTTAATAAATTCCTAACGTTACTTGTTTTTGAGATATCGGTGGTGGACCTTTTTACCCGCGGACTTTCAAACCCCGCTCTACCCTATATATATTTTATGTAATGCGTACGATTTATATGTAAATGAACAATAAAATTCGAGAGCGTATTACATCGTTTGAGATGAATTTTTATTGGGTCATCGAGGTTTATCGACGCGAAAGAATATTAGCCCACTCGAACGGAAGCGCGTTTAGATGGGTTCGGATGGGTTGCGAATGGGTTGATTGATATTCGCTATTAATAGATTGCAGTTGCTCTATTTAATGGTTATTTGCTCTGCTCTTTGCGGGGTCTATTCTGACACTGTTGCTAAGTAATATCAAATAGATGGTTCAAATTGATTGTCTGAGTCTTAATGATGAGTTTGGTTAATGTCTAGAAATTATGCATTTCAGAAATTATCCAACATGTCTTTTCATTCTTCTGCACATTCTAATTTTAATCACCAATGGATAATATCCTCATCTTGCGAATTGTTCAATGAAATGATTTCTATAATTTTTTATTAAAACTAATACGGAAAATAGTTTATTTCATTTTATATTATTTTATTATTTGTTATTCATATAATTACCATTGATTGCTGTTTAAATGAAATGAAAGTTTGCCGAACATAAATACTATAAAACCCCTTCAAGCCAATATTCCAGAAAACACTAAAAGCGCGTTTTATGCAAGAAAGCGTATTAAGCAGAATAACAACAAAATGTTTCAAAGAGCAAAGCCAGGCTTGAAGCCATTGCCATTTCACGCCAATGTGACTCAATTGGTTATTTTGAATTGAAAATGAGTCCTTGATCTGTATCAAGTAAAAATGGCTATCACTGCTGCTAGATACCAAGTCGTGCGAAGCATATATCCCAGTATTCATACATATATTTGTGGCGTTTCGGATATATGTATCATCTTTCAAAGTTATTAAATTTAGCTCAATAATGAGGTTTGTATCAATATAGTCTACTAGACACGGAAATGAAGTCATTGGAAATCTTTCTTATTAATATTTCTTGAATCGAGATTTAGATTACACCAGTTCAAAGACCGCACTGGTTAACCTGATATCATGCAGTAGTGATATCTTACTTGAAAATATAAATCAAAAATATGTTTCAAATTGAAAATTGCTGATTCCGGTGTGAAATTGCAATGGGAAATTGCTCACAGTATTCTTCCCTGAATCGAATTAAAGTTTAACTCAGTACACGGACCTGCCCTAGGGCAGTGCTACTCACAATCAGTATTATTATAAATGTTGGATTATTAGTGATTATTTATAGCATACTAATTAGTAATTAGTATCAACGAGATATTCTTAATGGTAAGTTCTTTTAACATTTAAATAATTTATTACAGTATATACAATATACAATTAGTACATATATATATATATATATATATATATATATATATATATATATATATATAATTTAGAAATATGAACAAACAACCCTCTTTTTTGCACTCATTTATTAAATAATAATTTTACAAACGTTTCGAGACTAGGTTTGTTTCATCATCAGTGTGTTATAATTTAAAATCTAAAATATGGAAACCTAAATTAGCATGTGTTATCCGTTACAAGTCGTTCATTATACTGATTTATCGACTCATAATACATTTGCTATATATATAAATATATACATTTATATAAATATATGTATATGTATTTGTATATGTATATCATTTCTCAGTTTTTAGGGGTTATTGGTGGTTATTTAGGTCAGATTGAATGAGTATCTATCTATAAAAGCTTTGAAATTCGAGACTTTTCAGATGCTTTTAACGTTTCAATTATTCTAAACGTACAGTTCTACAAATATATTGATATCATTTTATATAACGCGGAAAAAAAGATCTCAGCGGTCTGATTAATAGATTTAATAAACTTTTTTATATAATTGCTGAGCTCATGAGAAGCTTATTTATCACATGGAAAAAATCGTTTCATTATTTACCTAGGACAAATTTTATATGCGCTTATAGACATAATGTAATCCTTGAAATTTTAATAATCCAATGTAATACGTGATTTAATTCTATGTGATGTCAGGTGTGAAAATATATAGCGTAATACAGTTTCTGATACTATTATATTTGATATATTCATTGATTCGTATTATAACTTACTTAAAGACATCTCTAATTGTAAGAAAATTAAATAGGTAAATTTATTTAAGTTTAAAGTATATTTATTCACATACTTATATTATTTTATAAATAGAGATGTTGGTTAGCTTTAGACAATATAATAATTTTTAAATGTTATTATACAAATGTTTACATTGAAAATGTATTAGTTAATTCATTCTAAGATCGCACACTACTTTCATATAGAATCCTTTCCACCAGCAAGAGATCAATTACACCTAGTAGAACAGTTACTTTCAGTAATACTATTTGATTTTTTTTTTAATAATAATTTTTAAAATATTAAACATCAGTTAATGAGTATTTTTATTCTATTTCGAGTATTTTAGTCATAGATAAACAAGTATAAATTTCTAAAACAAGTATGATTCTAGTCTAGCGTATGATATTAAATAGTGAAAAAATTTATACGATTGTAAAACATTTAAACAAAAGCCTTGGGAGAATATAATGAAGTTCATATGTAAATAAAACGTGTGGGTTTTTATAATCTACATTTCATTCAGTTTTAGTACTTTTTTACCCAAATGAATGATTCTGGTAATCAGCCAAGCGTGATCATTAAAAATTACTCGGTTAGAATTTTTTACTTCAACATTAACAAATAGTTTTCAATTATATTCTAGCTAGATTAATTTTTTTAATTATGTTTTTACATTGCTTGCGTTGAAAGTAAATTTATAATTAATTTAATATAACGTTTGAAAATGATAAACAATTTATATTCATAATTATTATGGGATGTGATTTGTAAGTTATTTATGCACATTTTCTTCAATGACTTTATTTTACAGCTTTGACCTTTTATATCTGATCCCATTTTATTCTTATTAAAATCCATATGGAATTCAAAAATAATTTTATAATGCATTGGTCTTTGATCTTATAGAAGTACCATACAAAAATGTATTATCATTATTGCGAATCGAACTCTTTATGTTATATACATATTTTTTATTATTATTATTTTTATAAAAAAACTACTCTCGACAATGTAAGAATTTATATATAGCTAATTTTTGATTAATTATTAAGTTTTGTCAGATTTTCATAATTATTATTGATTTTGATACTCGATTGCCTCATTTTCTAAATAATTAACTCAATAGTGCATAAAATTGTTACTAGTAAAATAGACACTTTGGGATACCTATAGAAAGTTTTTTTCAAGTTTTCAAATATTATTGTATTTTTACCAAAGAATTTATAGTTTTCATTTTATTTATTTGAATAGTTAGTTATACTAATGCTTTTATGTATCTGAATAGTCAATTTCTCAAAATCAGAGCGTCATCTGAATAAAGTTTCCAGAAGTTTCTCAACCAAAATAACTAAGAGTGCTTTAACGGTGAAATAAGTTAACAAATATTTAAAAAAATATTTCTAGCTAAAGTATTTTTAGATGTTAATTAATTTTTTTTTTATATAATTCTGCTACACACTGCGGCTGTCATAGGTTAATGCGTGAACTAGATAATAAACCAGACGAGAAAATGTCAACGAAGAATTAAAACATTTTTCATGTCGAAAAGTTCAGGATATTTTCGGTTGAAAAATACGTAGAATGTTATCACATTTTTAATAACAAATATGGAGCATTTGAGTAATTCTATGCGTAGTTATGTATAATATTTCGATAATTAATAATATTATGTTGGACAAAAAATTAATCGGTTATTTTGCTTTCAATTTTTGCCAGAGAATTCAGTTTACTAAGTTAATAGTTTTGACGTTTCAAGTTATTCTGAATCGTTTGAGATCAAAATAGGAAAAACTGAGTGTGCTTTTGGGAGTTTATTTATACTGGTGCGTTTTTGGACTCATTTCTTTAGAATTAGCAGGTTAGTGCAAACATTTATATCCACGTTTTAACTAAAAGTTCTAAATCGACTTCCAAATTTCAAAACCTGTTTTTAAAATATCAATCATTAAAATTATTGCAGATGAGGACAGAAAAACTTGTCCAGGGCAAGGTGCCACTTCATCAAAGCATATCCTTGAAGTTGCCTGGATTGTAAAATTTTTTGAGATTGAGATATACACACAAGAACTCATTTAGGTAATTTACTAAAGCCTGGATATTCAGTTCTAGCTTACAATTTGAAGATTCAAATGTTAATAATTCGAGTTTTGACAAACTTGATCGAGCTAATGTTCCTGATGTCATTATAGTCAAAAAGCATTATGGTGAAAGATCTAGCTAGAAAAAGGTAGAATGTAGTAACAGTAACTAAAACATTTAGCTCAAAAATTACTGAATTAGATGCAGGCAACATGAATCATCATGAATTTTTAGAGGACCTCGAAGAAGATCCTGCGATGAGACAATATATAAATATTTTTCGAGACAAAACACAATTCCGGTGGATGTAGATGATATGGATGATCTATCAGTACCTAGGATAACATTGGAAGAAATGCTTGACAATCTTGATATAGAGGATGGAAGAATAAAGTATTTAATTATCGTTTTTTATAAAGTTCTAAAATTATTTAACAATTAAATTATTGTTGTTATGGTTTTCACAATAAATGTAATTTTTGCATAATGCAAACTACAATTTGTAAGACTATTCATATGTATCGGATTTTTTTAGAACTCACTCAAGGCAAAATCTCACATGTACATGGTTTGATAAGTTGACAGTGTTTTATTACTTATTATACTTTTATTATTAAATTCAATCAAATAATTGATTAAAGCAGCATTAATTGAATAAAAATAATTGAAAAAAGTTTACACATCAGATTGATTTACGTGCATTTTAGAGAAATTTCCATCGCTCTTATAATGAGAAAATTGATTATGAGGCTAGAGAAGTTAATTTATTTTATTTTATTTTATTTATTCATAAGCAAGCCCGTAATCAAAATAATAGATATTATTTCAGGCTCTCGTCAAGCTTATTATAATTAATATTGAAAAGAGAGTAATTTTAATAATCATAGTAGCTGCCCGATTTTTTGCTTCTGAAAAAAAAACTGAACATTAAATACAATGTTCATCATCAAGTTCATCATATTAAAGACTATTAGAC
>NW_020539725.1:12460180-12586578 GCF_003426905.1 Ctenocephalides felis | reverse complement strand
CGTTCCGAGTGGGCTATAAATTTCCCTCACCTGCAAAAAAGAAGAACATCACTGCTTTCAAGGATATCAAACTTTTATTTATCCACCTCTTTTTTTCGTCTTCGATCAGCGTTTTATCGACTGGAGTCATCGGCTCGACCGCCGTTCCCTTCTGGAACAGTGGCGGCGCGTTGCCACCGCCTTTTGTGTCCGACATTATGGAGAGTTCAGTGTCGCCGGGGTAATGGAAACTTGGAAATTCAATGCCGTGCGGTCATAGTGGTAATAATCTGGAATAACAATTGAAAGATATTAATACAATCTAGCTTACCGACTGAGAAGAGCAATCTGCTTATATAACATACTACATAATGATATAAAAACAATAATCATTTTCAAAACTGACCACAGATTGTCCTAACTAACTGGGATACAGTTTAATTTGGTTTTGAGATATTGGAAGGTAACCCCCCATCTCTCAATCGCCTTTCTAATTGTGATATCGCAGCAATGTCCTATTTTTACTTGGAAACATATGATCATCTTTATTTTCAAAAGAAAACCGATATCATCGGACTATATCATCAGGTGGAATTCGAACCTAAAAAGACCACTAAGGCACGAAATTCTGAACAGTTAAAAAAATACACCCTCAAAATTTGAGCCTTGTGCGAGCAAGTTATGAAAAAAATTTTTTTTCAACATTTTCACAAATTGAAGGGATGATGACGCAATCGCGGAATGACTGCCAGACTGGTACTTTCTTAATGGGTCGATAATAAAATATCATTAAAAAAAATTCCAGCTTTGAGAAAACAGGTTAGTCGAATAGTTCACTGGCCTTTAGACTATAATAATATTTACGTTGATCTTAAGAATATTTAGTGATTCATTGCATCTGGCAATTAGTGAGGGTCCAGAGGTTCCGGAGTTGCAGCCTTGAAATTAAAAAGGAAAAAAATGATATTTTGTGGACTGCAATAATCATTGAAATATGTATTATGGATTCATATACATGTAGAAATGTTGAATACAGATGACAGATAGGCAAACAGGCAAGTAGATAGGTAGACACGTAGACAGGTGAAAATTGAGAGAGGTAGACAGGTAAACGGGTGGACAGTAGTTATTCAGGTACAAAATTAGGCAAGTGAGGTACCCGTTTAGAGAGGTAGTTACTTAAGGGGGGAGCCTGCTTTAGAGGCTTCAAAAATCTTTTTTTTTTTTGAGGATTTTTTTGAGAAGGAAATCAATACTTAATTAAAAGGAAACTTGCAGGTTTTATTGTTATATATTTCAACATTCTTCTCAATTTTTTTTTATTGAAATTTATTTCATAATATGCAGGGTACAAGTATTTTGCCGATGCGCCACGAGCGTGCAGGTGACATTTGGCGGAAAAGATGCTGGTCACAATTTTTACTTATGATTGTTAACTATTTTAAGTTTTTTCCGGTTCAACTAGAATAGAATTTAATCCTGATACATTAAATTTAGTCTCGTTTTGATAGGACGTTTAGTTTTTCCTCAATCTTTCTCGCCAATTAGGAAGATTCGAAAAATTAAAAACCGAGAAATCGTGCGTCGAAGTTTTCGTTCCGCTCGTAAATATGCCGAAAATAATTTGAATTTGTTTCTGAAATTTCAGGGATATATTCTCGGCTAATTTTGGAAAACATTTTTGAAGAAAGAAATGATTTTTGAAGCCTGCAAAGCAGACTCCCTCCTGAAACAGGTATACAAGTAAACATTTAGACACATATTTATTTATTCGTCCCGTATTTGCTGGTTTGATCACAGTCATGGCCAAGTTGGATTTAGATATTAAATTCGCACTTGAGGAAATTTTTCCCCATCCCAAATATAATAATCTCAAGTGAAAATTAACTTTCGTGAGTATAGTTGCATGTATTGTCAACAAATACTTCGAGTATAGTTAATTACAAGTTACAACTGGATTGGACAACCAAGTCATATAATAAAATCAAAACAATCACTGAATGTCTCAGTATAACAGATTGCAATTAAAAGTATAATACAAAAAATATTGATTAAATAAAGTATTTACACATATCTGGAAGTTCATTGCAACTTCCCTTAGGATCAAATGCTACCTAGTTATTTATATATTCATTTACATATGTAAGGATGATTAGTATGTTAAGATCTAAAAGATCTGGGAAAAAACGATACATTTTAAGTCTAAGATCAATATGAATATTATCTACGGTTTCAAACATTTTCAAAAAAATATCTTTAAATATAATTCTCACGAATTCAAATCAATCGAAATTTAAATCAATATCATTTTTTTTTTTTAACTCGACCTGGATCAGGGGTCCCGGGTTCGATAACCACTTCGAGCGGCCTGTTGTCAGGCAGCAGTGACAACGATTTTCACTTGAAAATATAGAAAGCAATATGTTTCCAAGTGAAAATAGCCCTAATATGGCATTGCTGCTCTAATAAAAAGTCATCACTATTACAACAATTGTAATAATAAAAATTCAGCACATAGAGATGAGGCAACTGTTTGGGTTGCCATCTATAATAAAAACAAACGTAGTTTGTAAGAAATTCATCACAACAGCTCATAGAACCCATAAGTTCTGATCGCTGTTCAAATAAATTAAAAAAAAAATTTAAAGTACAATGCCATGTATCACCTATATTTATAATATGCACTGTCAATTTCAGTTTTGTAAAAGCATTATTAAAAATATTTGTACAAATCTCTAGTAGAGATTTGTACAAATATTTTTAATAATGCTTTTATATGATATATATTGTAGGAATTTCTACAATATATATCATATACATTTTCTTCCTCCCGAGTTTTCAATAAGATATCTGTATCTCAGGTATGGCATCTGGATTCTCGTTGCTATTTTATTTCTCTCATATAGTCTCAGCGTGCAATATCGTCGCCGCCTATGCAAAATTCAGAGCATTTGCCGAATAGCGAAATAACGAATGCATTGTTTCGTTCGCGTGCTTTGTAGAGATATATCTTATGCAAAAGTCAGGTAACGACACATATTCCATAGCAAGCATTACGAGACCTCCGAAGGAATAGCATATTTATGCTCTTCGGGAGGTTTTGTGTGCCCTCGAAGTCCATGGGGTGGTCGGACTCGAGTTTCCTTTGCATTAGCGTTATTGCTAGTTGGGCGCAGCCGACCCAGTTTTCAACTGCAGGTCACTACACCTATCATCGAGGGTCGCGGAAAAGTTTTTACGGGAAAAGTTTCATTCTGGTAATGGTTCTTTTTAGTTGACTCTTTGTATGCGGAATTGTACGTTTACAGATAAAATTTCGTATATTATTGTCTGCATTTTGTCAGATCCGAAATTGCATGTTCTTCGAATCGCATGTTGTAGAATTTTAAATACTTAGTATAGTGTTACCTTATTATCCATTTTCTGTTCTTTTCTATTAAATAATTTTTAATTTTATGATATTTTATCCATTTCTTCTTACAATTAAATAATTTTTAATTTTGTGATATTTTATCCATTTCTTCTAACAAGTTTCTATTTAATTGTTTGTTATATTTTTATTACAATATTCTTTGCATATTCTTCATCACCTTCAAAGCTTCTACTTTCTACAGGTCCAAAATTGCATGTTCTTCGAATTGCATGTTGTATAATTTTAAATACTTAATATAGTGTTACTTATTAGTTTTCTGTTCTTTTCTATTGAATAATTTTTAGTTTTATGATATTTTATCCATTTCTTCTTACAAGTTTCTATTTAATTTTTTGTTATATTTCTATTACAATATTCTTTGCATATTCTTCATCACCTTCAAAGCTTCTACTTTCATAACTCTTGGTGCTGTGATTCTTTCTTCAGCTATTTGTATTTTGTTTTCACTTTACTTGGCTAGTTTGAACTAAGTTCTGGTTACAAATATTTTTGCCTACAAGTAAGTTTTTTTTAAATTAAATGCAATTTCATACTTATAGTATCGTCGACATATTAAGCTTTAAAAGCAAGCAAATTTTATAATTGTAAACTTTCCTTAAAAAAAATAATAATTTATAAACATCCAGAATAATGAATAATAATTTAATATAACATGTTTTTGATAGAATTATACCACCTGTATAGTATATACATTTTGAAGTTATCGTTAGTTAAAATTAACCTTTTCTTCATCATCAAGTTGAATAATGTCAACATTAATGATCTTAATTTTCAACTTACAATAAGAAAAAATGGCTAGCTTAACTTTTTGAATGTTGAATTTGCTAATTTTGATTTTCAACGTCCAAAGTTATTCTGAATCCTTTGGTAGTGAAAATACCAAAAGTTTGTATGTATATGTTTACATACCTATATCAACCAAAACTTGACCTTTGTTAGAATTAGCTCAAAAGAGTTTTTTTTTTTGTAAGTGATGGATTTGTAGTCTTATTGAATTTCGTAAAATGTTATAGTTTTACAAAAATGGGTTAAATTATAAAAATTAATTAGAGTGGGATAATAAGTCGCGCGCTTAAGAAATAATTAAGCAAACGAAAACATTAGATGACGGACCCGTTACTTACAAATAGTTCAAATTTTTAATTTGTTTTAATCGTATCAGTCAACTTTTCCGGGCTCTCGCGGTTAGGAGGTCCCGGCTTCGATACCCACTTCGAGTAGCCTGGTGTCAAGCGGCAGTGTCAATGATTTTCACTTAGAAATATAGGTAGCACTATGTTTCCTGTGAAAATAGCCCTTAATTCGGCATTACTGCAATTTCTTAATTAAAACGGAGACGGGGGGGGTGTTGTTAAAATAATTAAAACTATATCTCTTATAGAGTGTAGACAATCAATTGCCTACTAACAACAAAAATCGTCTTGGCAATGAGCAGTGTTCAGTACAGCTTATAGAACATATATCTGATTTCTGTAACAACTACGTGTATAAAAATAATGTCAACTTTTTCCAACATCCTGATATATTGCAGAAACGATAACCATTTCAATTTAACAAAATGGATCAAAAATATATTTTCAATCAAAAGAGAAAATCGTTCTTGCAAACTTCTTGCATCTCGTTGGCGTTTAACCCAACTCCCTTACCTGTCTTACAAGAAAGCAATCAATATTATTATAAAAAACACGTTGTATTAAATGATTTACCCAATAAGGAGTTACAAATTTTTTGGTTTGTAAAACTTTAAAACCCTGTTCTCGCATGTGAAAATCCAATGAAAATTTCAATATAAAAACGTTGCTGCACTCTAATACACACCGACGCGGACTCGCTAATAAAGATTTAAATCAGTTTAAAATAGGTCATGTGATTGTATACATTCTATGACCGTAATTAGTAAATTAAATGAATTGAATTATTTGACTCTACTACGATTCGGTATTGATCGAACTATTTTTAATCATCTCATTCAAGATCATTCCCATTGCTTTTCTGTAACAAGCGTTCTATTCGATTGCTTTATTTACAGCAAATAGGTCAGGCGCAAAATTATTCTTGTATCGTTAGAGAAAAATATAAAGGACATTATTTTCTAAGTGGAAGTTTGCTATTGTTGTACAATGGAATTTTATTTTGTATAAGAAATGCTATATAAGCCATATAAAATTATAGACTAAAAATACAATTTAAATAATGGAAAGTAGGCGGTATATTAAAGTAACAAACTACAAATGTACTAAATAATTCTAATTTGTAGTTAAGTAGTTTTTTTTTCTTAGACATATCATTTTAATGAAATTTCAAATCAATCATAAATTGGCGAAATATTTTTTTACCTATATCGAATAGGTTGTTCCATGGTGTAATGGTCAAACTAACGGACTCCTGTGGACGGGGTCGTGAATTAGAATTTCGCTTTGGATGTCAATTTTCACTTGAAAATATGAGAATATCCAAAATATGTTTCTAATTGACACTAGCTTATTTTCGGGCACTGCGGTGTGAAATGGCAATGCAAAATCTCTCACACTATTCTTCCCTGAATCAAGTTGAAGTTTAACTCAGCTCACGGACCGTGCCTAGAGTAATACTACGCATCGAATAAAATAAAGTGGGGCACAAAGATCCAATTTGAATCTTGGCAATTTCACTGTGAAAAACAAACCAACGACATCAATACAAATAACACATATCAAACAAACAACTATCTAACTATGTTCAGTAAAATACTAAGCTAAATCATCATTGTAAGTCTGTGTATCTTTAGCTATATATTTTTTTTAATTAGTCACCTGTTTTTTTTTACCCCATAGGCGATAAAAGCGTAAAATGATACGCCTAGGGGTCAAACAGATCCAGTGTCTAATTTTAATTTTAAAGAAATTTTGAAAGGAATGAAATAATCTACAATATGCATCGAATGCAACTGTATATAAAATTTAGATCTAGTATTTTGTCAGAAATATTCTTCAGCAGAGTTTACAAAAAAAAGTAATTTTTTGTAAAATTTATAGTTTTTCAAAAATCTAATTTTTTCAAAGTAATTTTTTTGCAAAAATGTTAATCGTTTTTAAAAAATAATAATTTTTCGTACGGGAAGTTCCAGCAATTTGCCTTAAGCTAAGGCACGATGTCATGCGCCCCACTAGTTTAAACTTAATTTACTTTTTTATTTACTATTTTCTTATTGTTCACATCTTTGCCAGGGTTAAGTTTCAATTGGTCATTTTTACCCCACCCACGTGTAAGCTTTTTATAAAGGGTATATAAAAAACCTGTTGAATCTATATATCTAATAAAAATAACAATACAGCTTATAAAATATTTAAAAAATGCATATTTAAATATATGAAGCTCACGTAAACTAAACAACAGTGCTCACAACAAAAAAAACTAACGACGAAAGAAAATACTTCTGTTAAGGATTGCCCTTTACCTTTAAGGTGAACGATGGCTGGTTATATATCTTTTGTCTTCTACTTTCAAATATTATTACATTCCTAACTATACTTGTTTTTAAGATAATAGTGGTGAACATTTTTATCTGCGGACCTTTGAGCCCCGCTCTACCCTATATTGCTTCATTATTTTTTTTTTGCTTGCTATTCATATAGTTATAGAGTTGTTTATATTTTTCATTTAAATTGATATAAGATTCCTCAAGATATTTTTACTATGAGCATTCAAGAGGTCTCTCGATGGTTTTGCTAAATCTATTACAAATATGCTACCCTATATAATATGTGAAACAATAATAAATTTTTGTTAACCACAATAAATATGTAAAAAGTCTTTATTATTTTAATTTAGAGAAATCTTTAGAAAAACTAACAGGGCATCTTGTTAACTTCCCGTAGGGTAAGTCCAAAAATCGAAATTGAAATTTTTTTACATTTCTTCACGTTTTGAAGGTTTCTGAACATTTTGGCATACCTTAGAAAAAATGGATGGGTGTGTGTGTATTTGTATGTATGGATACAATTTTTCGTCCACGTTTTCGGACATTCTAATGTGCTGATTAGTTTTTGGTAAAGGCAGGTCCAGCCGTTTCGGAGATACGGAGCAAAAAGTGCAGAAAATAGAAATCGAGCTTTTGAGAGATCGGAGCATCCGATTTGAATGATTTAAAAATCAATCAATTCAATGGGGAAAGTGGTGATTAGTTTTTGGCAAAGGCAGGTGTAGCGGTTTCGGAGATATAGAGCTAAATGTGCAAAAATGGCAGTTTTTGAGAGAACTAAGCGTCCAATTTGAATGATTCAAAGAACTTTCTGCTTGTTTTAACAAAATAATTGCTTTTGGAAAAAAAAATGTTTCATTTTTTTTTCATTTTTTCTTTCAACCATTTTTTTTGTGTATCGAAAATAATTCAGATTTTAATTGTAATTCTGACTTAAGTTATAATATACTTTAAACAAATATTTTCAACTTTGAAATTCAGTTTATATAATTCCTATAAATATTAGACAATGTTACACTACATATTTATAATAATCTATATGAAAACATTTAATATTTTGCGAACATATTTCGTTACGGTACGGGAAGTTCCAGCAATTTGCCTTAAGGCACGATGCTATACACACCACTAGTTTCAAATTATTTATTAACGTATCGTCCGATGTTTTTTTTAAATTTAATTCATTATATGTAAATTATTGGAGTTTGTTTCTTTGTTCAAATGGTTCAGATATATGATTTTAATTTTATTTATTTATCTATGATTTTATTTATCTATGATTTTATTAATCGATGATTATAGTTTAATTCACCTAGACTCCCTCAATATATCATTATTCATATTCACAAATAAATATTTGTATATCGTAACCTTTTCGCTGCATATGTAATGGAATGCCTTTTCTTAATATCTAATACTATTTTTTACGATCGTCTAGAAATATAAAATGCTCATGAGAGTCGTAAAACATATCGCAAGTAGTTATTTAATGTTCGATATGAAAATTTTAATAGCATACTTGCGTTTTTATATGCATTCATTACGATATATTTTTAATCAAGCGATCTTAATCACCTTGTCGGATTAGCGTTGTTAAAATTATTGATACCAGAAGGACGCACTTTAATTGATTTAATTTAATGTTATTTGATTGCAAAAGATGATTGATATATAAAATTTTTATGATGATTAATTACACAGGTCTACAAAATGTTTTCTGCGAAATATGATTTCCAATGTACTTACATGAATTTGAAGTAAAAATTGGGGGTCAAACTACTAACAAAGGAGAAAATAAAAAAAAAAAAATCCGATATAGTAATTCTTCTGCATGTTAAATAAAATCTTATAATTTTTGTCGTTTCTTGACTCTTTTTAACCTTGAAAGACTGAGTTTCTCTTAAATGATTTATTAAGTTTTTTCAGACACATTATCATTTGTTCAATTCAAAGGGGAGTAAATATGTCTATTTAATTAAATTACTAGTATTTTAATTATTTTTTTTATTAAGTCAAAAGCAAAGCAAATCACAAAGATAAATTTTAAATGTTTATTTTATTGAATACTACTAATTCGAAACTCTAATTTATTAACTTCCCGTAGGGTAAGTTATTGTAATGGGCCGAAAATCGGAATTGAAAATTTTTACATTTCTCGACGTTTTGAAGGTTTCTGAACATTTTGGCATACCTCAGAAAAAATGGATGTGTGTGTGTATGTATGGATACAATTTTTCGTCCACGTTTTCGGGCGTACGGATCAACCGATTTGAATGGTTCAAAAAACATTCGATTCCTATTGATAAGGAGATGTGCTGATTAGTTTTTGGCAAAGGCAGGTCCAGCAGTTACGGAGATAAAGAGCAAAGAGTGCAGAAAATAGTAATCGAGTTTTTGAGAGAACGGAGCATCCGATTTGAATGATCTAAAAAACATTCAATTAGTAATGATTGGGAGAAGTGGTTATTTGTTTTAAGGCAGGTCCAGCCATTTCGAAGATACGAAGCTAAATGTACACAAAATGGCAGTTTTTGAAAGAACTAAGCGTCCGATTTAATTGATTCAAAGAACTTTCTGCTTGTCTTAACAAAATAATTGATTTTGAAAAAAAAAATTTTTGTTTCAACTTTTTTTTTTTTTTTATTTTTTGTATATCGAAAATAATTCAGATTTTATTTTTAATTCTGTACTTACAAATAATTTCAACTTTGCAATTCAGTTTATATAATTCTTATAAATATTAGACAATGTTACAATATTAATAATAATCTATTTGAAAACATTCAGTATTCCTCGAACATTTCGTTACGGTATGGGAAGTTCCAGCAATTTGCCTTAAGGCACGATGCCACCCACCCCACTAGTTTTATTTGCAATTAGTATAAATCCGAAAACATGAATACAGTATAAAAGTTACTGGAAAGTAATAATCCGAATTCCTAACTGAAAATTACTGCTGTTACTGGAAAATAATTCACACACTTAATATGGAAATTCAGATTTTTGTATTAGTATACCTAATTACTATTTTCTATAATAGGTAACTCGTTTATGGGATTGGAATTCGACTTTATAAGAAATGCATTTTTGATATTTAGTTAATATCAATACATGCTAAAAAATAATAGACATACAAAAACTAGCCAAAATCATGGTGTTCATCATAGTTTGGAATAGTGCCAAAATTCTTTTCGCAAATTTTCGCCAAGTTTCAAATTTCAATTTTTATTGATTAGGTCAAATATTTGATCTGAAAGTTCATACACTTACACCTAGTAACGAAATATAAAATTCTAAATATTATCTAGATTAATCCTAATTAAGAGTAGCATTCTAGTGGATCCAATTAGAATTATTATCAAACTCATTTATAGGCATATATTCATTTTTTCCTCAATTTATATGATTTTGTGTCAATGGTGCGCAGTCTCATATGCCAATGAGACTCCGCAACCGGCGATGCATGCGGTTATACCCGGAAGCTAGGAGTTTATTATTAGTCCCTAGAATTCTGCAGAAGACAGATATAACATCTCCGACATGGCTGAGCCGATACCAAGATACGATGCGCTGCCATAATTAAGGACGTATTTTCATCGGCTTATTTATAAACACGAGATTACTAATTTATCGAGGCAGACTCTATGGACAACAACGAGATCGTCTATATAGATTGGCAGACTCTTGGTTGACAAATAATTTAAAATATACCAGCTATCAGCTCATGGTAGAACTGAATTCATTTGGTTATAATTCCATTAACATAATTTAATACCTATCGAAAGGATTTTTGAAAGAAAAGCCAACATTTTACTTCTCGAATGAGAAGTTTATCTCAAAGATCTTCTAAAAATTAGCAGATATGCACTTGATTAAACTCGATAAAAGCTTGAATTTTCATTGTTAATACTATGAATTCATCATCACGTAAAGTTCCATCCCTAAATCGTCAAAACATTATTTGTAACTATCAATTAGAAAGAAACGCTCCTGCAGATTTTTCTAAATACAACTCCAGATTCTCAAATTTTGCAACTGTTTTTAAATTTTTTAAAATTGTTTTAGGTGTTTTTGCGAAAATGTGGACAAAAATTTTACACTTTTCAGATAATTCTAAGACACGATTGGCCAGTAATCGAAAAATTAATCAACAAGAGATTTTGTCGAGTTTCATTGAATGGATTTAAAAGATTTAAAGTGAGTGCAGATGTTCTTAAGAAAATGGTGACAAAAGGTCACGTTTTAGTTCACATGCACACAACCTATTTCCAATTTTGGTGTCAATCGATTCAGAATAACACCAAATATCGAGAAAGCATAAAATTAGCAAATTATATATTCTGGCGAAAACAAACTACTCCCCTTTCAGAAAATTAAAAAAAAAATGACAAACTACTTTACATAAAAGTGACCTAAGAGTAACATGAAAGTGACCTGGTGACGAAATAGTAGTTCAAAAAGTTTTATGTTATAATTTAGTTAATTAGGGTAGTTAAATATGCATAATTAACTTCCCGTACGGTGACTTATAGTAATGGGGCAAAAATTGAAAATGAAAACTTTTGCTTATCTTCACGTTTCAGAGGTTTCTGAACATTTTGGCATGTCTCAGAAAAAATGGATGTGTGTCTATATGTGTAGAAACAATTTTTCATCGACGATTTCGGGCGTAACGATCACCCGATTTGAATCATGTGAAAAACATTCGATTCGTAATGATGGGGAAAAGTGGTTATTAGATTTTGACAAAGGCAGGTCCAGCCGTTTCGAGGATATAGAGCTAAATGTGCAAAAAATGGCAGTTTTTGAGAACTTTCTGCTTGTGTTGACGAAACGACTACTTTTGAGGAAAGAATTTTTTTTCATTTCATTTTTTTTTAATTTTCAAAAATCTAGCTATAGTTCTTAACATCATGTATATACTTCAAATGCATCTTTCATGCAATTCAGTTTATATAATAAAATACTTAAAAATATAATGATAATGTTCTTCATTTGAAATTCTTACTTTTTATAAAATAAGAATAATGAAAGTTACGTTATTTATAATAATCTATTTGAAAACATCTTATATTCCTCGAATATTTTATTAAGGTACGGAAAGTTCCAGCAATTTGCCTTAATGCACGATGTCGCACACCACTAGTTTATAATTCGTGCATAAGTTCGTGTTTTTGACTAAATAAAAAAAATCATATTAATAAATTTAATCAAAACTATCTGCTGAATTAATAAATTCATTTTTGTAAAATCAATAAGTAAAAAAAGTTCAAGCTTTTTCTTAATCACATGTTTAGAGCATTATATATGTAGTTCCTCATATTCTTATATTAAATTTAACGAAAGTTCACCACCAAAAAACAGAAGTGAATATAAAAAACTGAAATTAGATTAATTATCTGCTAGTTATTTAGAAAAATGTTCTTCTTTATATCATTTTATTAAACAAATTTTATTAAACGAATATTTTAGTTATTATAAGTTAAGGAAGTTTAAATACATGATCGCAAAATTAAACGGTCATAAATGTGGTTGTTCAAATTTTTATAAAAAGAGTTTACCAATTTAAAAATTAAGGCAAAAACAAATATGATTATAACGATACTAATTATCTTATCGAGATTTAACTTTTATTCACTATTATATTTCAATAATATAATAAAGAATGATTTGCAGGTAGTTCAAATATTTTCTATTCCTTTTTCAAACCTTTTTCCATTATATTTTTCATACGTATTTTCCATTTCTCTGTATTTTTACTTCCCAGTATTTTAGTCCTTCTATTTTTCCATCGTTGGCGTCATGTAGCTGCTAATGTTTTTACAGTATTACACGAATTCAATTTATTTTCTGTAAGAGAATATGATGTCCAATCCAATTCTTTTCTTTTTGCACTCTTTCAAGAGCACTTTCTAATTTGTAACTCTATCAGTACATTTTATATGCTCCATTCATTTTCCGTTTCATATTTCCGAACAATTTTCGCTATTCTAAAAATAATATTATAATAAGTATATAATGATAAAGTAATAATTTTAATTTATTCTGGTAATGATTGAACTTGTACAATCAACGCAGTTTAATATAAATTTGATGAATAGAATTATATATCTACTATGCATCTATATACATTTCATAACTTCATTTTACAATTTTTAGTATCATTAGAATAATGCAATACGATACTATTTTTTACTATTTTCAGGGCATTTGTAAATAAAATCACATACATATAGTAGTATTCTAATATAATAAGTTTCAGTAAAAAATGCTCAACATTTTTGTAATATTTTCTTATGGTTTAAAGAATAGCATGACAAATTTTTCCATAAAACCTTCAATGAAAGCTTTTCGAACATTTGAAGAATTAACTTCCTGAAGAAGTTTTTAAGTTTTCGCCAGAAAATCCGATTTGTCAATTTTATGTTTTCTTAATAAATTATTCTGAATTGTATGAGACCAAAGTTGGAATTAGTGTGTTTGAATCTAAATTGAGACCAAAATTGGAATTAGCGTTTGTGAGCCTAAATTTGACCTTTTGTCGACATTTTCTCAGAAACGGTATTACTACTAATGGAAAATATAAGTATACTTACGGAATAAAATATAAAAAATTATTAACAATTCAATATTCATGTGAACGATATCAATTGGAACTTTCTCATTTTTCTTTATAAGTAAGTGTTCAAAATTTGTTTAATTCAAATAGCTAAGTCTCCTTTCTTGTTGATTAAGTCGATTATTTATATATACACGGGGACGTTTGTGTAAATTTCCTTAAGGCACAATGCCACTTGCAACCGGTTTATTTATCTCAGAGAATTAATTAATTTACCGAGAACTGATACACTAGCTCGATAATAAATTTTCCTGCAAATTTCCTGTTTGAATGATCTCTATTAACGTAGTTTATCTCAAGCTAATTTCAAGTGATTTTTTTTTTGTTTATTTAGATTTTGAAAAGCTATTATTTCAATATTTTGTAAAAGTGCATTTTAATAAGAACGTTTCTTAAATTACATGAAGTGTTAGAAAGTACTAGAAGCTTTGAAAAAAATAGACAAATAATTGTGTATCGATTTAGTCCATTACATTCGGCAAAGGTTCTTATTTTTAATAAGAAATAAGTCTTTGTAAACATATATGTATTCCGTATCCGCAGTATGTGAAATAACATTCACGCATTTTGTATGACATTTTAGTTTGATATTACATTATCAATATTAATGAATTCATCAATGTGAATTAATTAAATCAAATTTGCAACCTGATTTCAATCATGCGTTCTATTCACCCACCAAATCCTAAGGGCTTAAGCTGAATAGCACATAATACAAAATTTATGCAAGGGGATGTTTGGGTGATAATAGTAGATTTTAGTATTATTTTGCGAAAATTCATGTCATATATTATAGATAATAAAATTTAAATTTTATGGTTACTCGTAAATTTAATATTCAATATAACATACATATGCAAAGTTCGTAAATATTTTGTGAGCGTCGTAAAATTATGAAGTTAACACAAAATTAGACTCGTTCGTGATGTTAGAGCTATTTCTACCATGCTTAAGTTTAGAATATAGGCAATATGTATTAATTTCTGTCCTATATATTAACTAACTAAGAAATAACAAAATCGTGATAATTTACTCTTACAGTGTTCCGTGAAATGCATTTTGCGTTTAATTTTGTCAGAGCAAATATTGATAGAAACCAGAAAATTAGATTTAAAAAATACTCATATTACATATATAAATGGTGATAATTTTGTGTTCATATATTGAATGTCCTCTTTTGTTTTGACCACTAAAGACATTGACTCTTTGTACTTTTTCTTCAGCTTTGAAAATCAGTAAAACTTCCCTAGTCATTAATGCTCCAATTCTTTAAAGCAAATAAAATGTATTCTAGATCATGCAATCTAATTTATCAATTCTCTCAAAATGAAGTGGTTATTTGTTCCATTTATTCCTCCCGTCTCTGAAACGACTTGGCCTGCCATTCTCAAAACTAAACAACCCTTTCACTGCGTTAGCATAATTTTGATCAATAGATTTGATTGCAAAAATATTATATTCAAACAAACACGCATTTTTGATTTCGCAACACACGCGCCAATCACATGTATTCACTTTTTACAAGCTATGCTAAAATGATCCAAAGATTTTAAAAAATAAGATACGTATGATACTTAATCGTTTATTATTCATCCATTGAAAATTATTTGAAGGTTTCCTATTGATTTTATATTTTTAAATAAACAAAAAAATTATATGTTATATTATGGACATAAAGCACACAAAGGTCCAATTTGACTTTAAGTAGTTATAAACAATTCAAAAAACCAAATCAACTACATCACATAAGGCACATCAAATAAACAATTATCGAACAATGTTCAGTAAAATTTGTATTATTTAATTATTAAGTTATTTGTAGTTAATTATTGAAGTGCTTTTTTTTATTGTTTTTCAAGTTTGCGCCTGTCTCTTTCTGCCCCATGGTCGGGGTAACAGTTAGGTATTAACTTCCCGTAGTTATAGTAATGGGCCAAAAATCGAAATCGAAAATATTTGCATATCTTTACGTTTCGGAGGTTTGTGAACATTTTGGCATACCTCAGAAAAAATTGATGTGTGTGTGTATGTATGTGTGGATACAATTTTTCATCGATGTTTTCGGAAGTACCACTCAACAGATTTGAATGATTGAAAAAGCAATCGTCTCCCATTAATGGGGATTAGTGCTGATTAGTTTTTGGAAAAGGTTGGTAGAGCCGTTTAGGAGATACAAAGCAAAAAGTGCTGAAAATGGAAACTCGGTTTTTGCGAGAACCGGGCATCCGTTCGGAATGATTAAAAAAAAATTCAATTCGTAATAATGGGGAAAAGTAGTGATTAGATTTTTAAAAAGACAAGTCCAGCCGTTTCGAAGATACTGAGCTAAATTTGTAAAAAATGAGAGTTTTTGAAAGAACGAAGCATCCGATTTGAATGATTTAAAATACTTTTTGCTTCTGTGGGCGAAACGATTGTTTTTGGGAAAAGCAAAAGAATTTTCATCGGTACATTTTTTACAAAGATAACATTGATCTGGTATTTGAATTTAATTTATCTTTTGTAAAACCGTTTTTTAACCTAATTTCATTTTTTATTTACTATTTTGTACTGTTTATACCTTTGCCAGGATAAAGATTCAGTTGGTTCTTTTTACTCCATCCAAATGAGGGGTGTAAAATATATAAAACTATTTAATAAGGTCTCCTTAAATAAGTTACATTGCTCATAACTATAAAACTAACAACGAAAAAAATGCTTCTATTATGGATTTTCAAACATTGCTGTTAATTTCCTGATAGCGACGTCGTAGGAATCAAAGTAATACATATTTTCTGCCCTCTACTTTCAAATATTTTTGTTGAAAAATTCCTAACTTTACTTGATTTTGAGATACAGTGGTGAACCATTTTACCCGCGGACCTTTAAGCCTCGCTCTACCCTACATAATATATATTTTATATAATTATTATTTATTAATATTTTTGTAGAACTTTTTTTTTCATTTCATTATAAATGTTATCAATCATATTTCATATTTGATTAATTTTTTACATACAAACTGCAGAAATCTATAAAAATAGATATTAGACATAAAGTCGCACAACATGTGGTCGATCGTTGCTATCACATACATCGGTTATTATCATATACATCAGAAAAAATGAAATATTTATTCTCTGGGGTTGCAAAGGAATAAATGTAATCCCAGATATAGGTCAAAATTTACATGTTCTGAATCGATTATTCTATTAGTAACACACTCACGTCACGTATCAATGACCTCACGATATGAAAATTCACTTGGTCACTATTTTACAAATAGTGCCACAATTTCGTAACGTTGTATAATTATTAGTAGAAAAAGCTTCCAACTGTTCGCCGATGGCGATGACGACGAGTATTTTTGAATAGTTTTTCGTTCTATATTATTCGTAATGATGTCATGAAGAGGAGAAGAATTAATTAATATGTCACCCGGAGTGTAACGGCTTAATAAAGCGAGTCAGGTCATGTATCATTATGTTCAGGCTCAAAATTAAATACTCAGAACGGAACGGACAGTGCAGCACGAATAGGACGGGGCTTGGCGATGGTGATGAGAAATTGGATTGTAGAAGAGCAATTTAGAGGTAACGGAAACTTGCATGCGTTTTGAGGAGTCATCCTTAACCTGACCGGAAAGAAGTGAATAATTTTGTTTACTTTTTCTGGAGTAGATTATTAAATTTAAATTGAAACTAATAGGGCGCATGGCATTGTGCCTCAAGGCAAATTGCTGGAACTTCCTGTACCAAAAATTATATTTTTTTAAAAAGATAAACATTTTTGAAAAAAATTGACTTTGAACAAATTAGATTTTTGATAAACTATAAATTTTTAACAAAAATTTACTTTTTTAGAAAAAAAGACCTCGAAAAACAAATGTTATTTTTATTTTGAAATATTTGAGAAATTCTGAACTTTCTTTTAATCCAATCGTACTGTTTTTACTGCATTGAGACGAATATCAAAGCGCACAAGCGCCACGTCACTGTCTAACAGATAAACATTGGTACGGAACCCATAGGAATATAAACAAAACCGTGTTCCCGAAATCGTCGCCGAAAATTTGTATCCGCACACACACATACACACATACACACTAATGTATTTTTCTAATGTATGCCAAAATGTTCAGAAACCTCTGAAAAGTAAAGATATATAAAAATTTTCATTTTCGAGTTTTTTGCGATTACTATAACTTATTCTACGAAAAGTTAAAAATTATCCTTAAGTTTCAAGATTCTCGCAAACCATGAAAAATGGATTATTATGATATTCTTTCAAGAACTTCTAATTACATCAAAAGCAATGTGTGCTTAGTATGTATAGTTTTGCATGCAGTGGTACGCCCGGATGTCGAATTTCTCGTATCTCGAAGCAATTTTTACCATATAAATACAGTGAAATACTATTAATTCATTTCAGCGCAATGTTTTTATTATTTTTGCATGCTTCAACCTTACATGTTCTATAAGTTGTTTGTTGAAGAATTGTAACCTTATGTTCCATAAGAGGTAACCCATCGGTTTACCATTCTATGTTGCAACTACGCCCACGAAGGGCGATTACCACTTCAAACTATATTGATCTATAACATCAAGTGGAAATTTAATATCAACACTGCCTAATGTCGAGTTCTGGCAGTAGCGAGAATCGAACCAGCGAACCCCGGATTAGTTGACATCGATTTCGCGACTGCTGGATCCCTATTTTATATCGAAGACAGAATATCTGGCATGTTTTGGATTGTATAATTCAAATATCATTCGCTTTGTATTGACAAAATAATCTATTAACCTATTAACGTTATTACTGTAATGTATAGTATCGGCCGTTTAACCAGTTAACCGTGGCGCACAGTAATGTGTCGTCCAAATGAAGCCCTTAACGAGTATATTTGTCAATCATTACTTCTTGTAAATCAAGTCATTAGAATTGTTAAATTACATATATAGAAAGTGTTATTAAACTAGTTCAATCTTAATCTTGACACTTCTTCATGACGAGTATATTCGTCAATAACTGGCATACATTTTTGAAATTGTTACAATCTCTATGAAAAATTTCACAACATAAAACTATAATTTTGAGGTTTTATCTTCTTAAAAAAAAGGTTTGTCGTCGCTAGAAAATCCAACCTGCTATTTTTAACAGATCTGGTGCATTAAAAATATCTTTTCATTTTATTTTCCTTACACAAATTAAATTCTTCTACTATATGCGTAAGATAATTTTTCATTTGGAACAAGTGCAAAGTGGCTACATCTACTTGACAATTTATTTGGGAGCATCGTTGGCAGCACTATTAGCAAAGTTTTGTACTAATGAAATTCAGCGTCGCCGGCTGAATTTTCATGTTCTTTTGGAAATTTTGTTCTATAATTAGTAAGCTTTAGTGTTTCTTCTATATCCAGATTTATTAACAAATGGTATCCATATTTTAATACTCAGCTATATATATGTGCATGCTTAATACATTTTTTAAATTTTTTTAAATCAGGAACCACGACACTTTTTTCGTGACATGTATTGAAATTATAGTGAATTTTAGGTCAGTCTGTATTCTTCAATAAAAGGTTTGAAGTTTTCGACAAAACTCAATAATGAGTCTCATATATTTGTGTGATGGTCGGTCAAATCATTTCTTCATAAAAATCGGCGAAAAAAAATTAAACAGTTTGAAAATTAAAGTAAATTAGTTAAGAGTCGTAAAAAATTATTTTGGTGACCTTTGGTCTACGTAATTGACAATTAGAAATGTATTTTGAACATTTTTAGGGGCGTTCGAATAGTTTCAATTTTTGTTAACTTTGGCATGTGTTTTCATATACGTTTAGTCGGAAAATCTTAATCTAATTTAAAAACTTCAAAGTTTATTTGAAGAACATCAATTTTAATTGGCCTGGTTAATTTTTCTTGGAGCTTGGTTGAGGCATTTCTTTGCAATTAAGAGCTAAGCACTTAAACAAATGTAGTTACATTTTAGAAAGTCCCCAAAAATTATTGTTGATAAACTCGATTATATTCAGAAATCCAGTATTAACCATGGATCTTGCTTCCAATCATTGACACCTTCTTAGAAGCTCGTTGTGGTTTAATGGTCAAGTCGGCTAGCAAAGTCTAGTCCCGGGTTCGATACCAATCTCAACCAGCTTGATATCAAGCAGTATATCAAATTTCAACTTGTGGTTAGAAAACGACTTTTTGCTACAACACATGCACGGCAACACAATTAGATAAACATATCTTGTATAGATAGTCTACAAATAAAAGAGGAGTGATTGACTGGGTTGCTGTCTCGGAAAGAATATTGGGTTAGAATTTGCAATAGCAACCGCAGCTCATAGAACATGTAGTTCTGATCGCTATTAAAGAAAAAATACACCGAGGTTGCTGTCTTGTAAAGAATATTAGGTTAGAATTTGCAATAGCAAACACAGCTCATAGAACATGTAGTTCTGATCGATGTTAAAGAAAAAACCCTTTCTATAAAAATGTTTCTACAACTATTTCGCTCATCATAGCCGGTAGTTTATCTAATTCCCTGCAAGAACATCTCATTCTAAATGTCTACAGCCCTCGGCCCATTCATTCCTGGTATGTATTTCGCAAATTGGCAAACGTTCCACCCACCATGCTTTATTGTTGACATAGTTTAGCGTGTCTGACCTAGATCCGAGCTTCAGCTTTGCACATCCACTCGCAACTCGCAAGTCGCAAGTACGCGTATATGCGCGAGTGCTTATTTCTATATGACTCACATAAAGCACAATCATATGTAATGGGAAATGTAGAAAAACGTTGTTGCGTGGAAACTACTAATGGAAAGCTCATAATTAACGTTTTTGTTAAATGTCCTGTAGGCATGTTTGGAAATTATAATGTTTGTGTGTAATTTGTATGGGCTTTCTTATAACTTGGGTTCTAAAGTTCATAAAAAATAAAATTCAGCGAATATTTTAATAATTTTCAAAAATGATTTTAGAAGTGGGTTTACCACCAATTTGCACTTGTATGCGATTAATAATATTATGAGTTGTACTGTCCATAAGAATTAAACTTATGGCTAGAAATATTTTGAAATTAGCTTTATTAATTCTCATTCAAAACTAATGAATATAAGTACAGCTAACTCCTAAACTTTTTTATAATATTATCTTAAAATAGTAATCAAGATACAATAAAATGTTATAAGATATTGTTACACGAAGGAGAGGAAAAATAGTTACAACAAATAAAATATTAAATTTGATTTAACTCAATGGATAGAAGTCTAGTGTTTCATTAAACAAACTCTTGAATAATTTTTATAAAACAAAAAAGCTGGCATTTACAAAGAAAGAGTTCGCCTAAAATGTTCACAGAAATCTAATCAATAATCTAGAAATATTATTTATTCTCAATAAACCCATGATTTTTAAAATCAATTTACGATTTATTATATTACTAAATAGCATGAAAAATAGACTAATCTTTTGCGGTTTGTATTTATGCAGATTTAAACATTTGAAAACTATGAAAAATTCATGCAGAATGAAGCGATTCATTCGCTCAGCTATTAAATTTATACTGACATCTGATTACAGGGGAAATATGTTCTATCAAAGCAGATCTAAACAGATCTTTCTGGAATTTCTATTACCTATTGACAACTTTCCACATGTAATAAAGGATATTCAGGCTATTCAAATGCACACTTGTATTTTATTCATTATGAAGTTTGACCAGATCTTTTTTAACAAGTAAACAATAACGTTAAGGAAAAATTAACCTTGTATTGAAACTAATAACTTTTGCATTTATTAATATTAATATTAATAAAAATTTATAAATCAAAAAATTATTTTATACATAAATAAAATATAAACGAATATGCTTAACAATAATAAATAATATGGTTTTTATTTTTTTGCGTTTTTGTCAAAAAACTATCTAATTGATTGCATTGATTTTGCTGATTGCATTTTTCTTATGAATTGTTTTAGGTGATGCTGACAAGTGGATAAAACTAATGAGTAATTGTGGGTTATAACCCATTTTGGTTCAAAACTCCATAATTCTCTATAATTTCAGTCATAATGTTCGATGATCTATTTACAAACACTCTATCTATTTTCAAAGTTTGTGTTAAGTCTTCTTCGAAATTAAAACTATCAATAATTTTGCTTACTTCTTATTCGATTAATTACTTCAGATCATCATTGGCAAGACTACCAACGTATACTTGAATTATTTCTTTTCCACAGTTACTTTTTGTAAACCGTTCATTTTGTAAAAACCACTATTTTTGGAAATCGGTATTTTATTTAATTTTTATACTGTGGCTTTTTTCAACTTACTTTACTTTTCTTCAATTAATATTTAATATTTTTTCATTGATTACACCTTTGCCAGGGAAAAAGTTCGAATGATCCTTTTTACCCCACCCACATGTAAGCTTTTATAAAGGTTATATAAAAGAGACTGTTGAATCTAACTTAAGAAGAACAATACATCTTATAAAATAATTAAATAACGTATACCTAAAATTTATATTAAATCTCATAAACCTAACAACAATGCCCACAACCAAAACAAATTAAGAATGAAAGAAAATACTTTTGTTATGGATTTTAAAACATTGGAGTTTATCTCCTGATAACAACATCGTAAGAATCAAGGTGATGGTTGGTTATACATGGTTTTCCCTCTACTTTCAAATATTGTGTTTATTAAATTCCTAACGTTACTTGTTTTTGAGATATCGGTGGTGGACCTTTTTACCCGCGGACCTTCAAAGCTCGCTCTACCCTATATATATTTTATGTAATGCGTACGATTTATATGTAAATGAACAATAAAATTCGAGAGCGTATTACATCGTTTGAGATGAATTTTTATTGGGTCATCGAGGTTTATCGACGCGAAAGAATATTAGCCCACTCGAACGGAAGCGCGTTTAGATGGGTTCGGATAGGTTGCGAATGGGTTGATTGATATTCGCTATTAATAGATTGCAGTTGCTCTATTTAATGGTTATTTGCTCTGCTCTTTGCGGGGTCTATTCTGACTGAACTGACACTGTTGCTAAGTAATATCAAATAGATGGTTCAAATTGATTGTCTGAGTCTTAATGATGAGGTTGGTTAATGTCTAGAAATTATGCATTTCAGAAATTATCCAAGATGTATTTTCATTCTTCTGCACATACTAATTTTAATCACCAATGGATAATATCCTTATCTTGAAAATTGTTCACTGAAACGATTTCTACAATTTTTATTAAAACTAATACGGAAAAATAGTTTATTTCATTTTATATTATTTTATTATTTGTTATTCATATAATTACCATTGATTGCTGTTTAAATGAAATGAAAGTTTGCCGAACATAAATACTATAAAACCCCTTCAAGCCAATATTCCAGAAAACACTAAAAGCGCGTTTTATGCAAGAAAGCGTATTAAGCAGAATAACAACAAAATGTTTCAAAGAGCAAAGCCAGGCTTGAAGCCATTGCCATTTCACGCCAATGTGACTCAATTGGTTATTTTGAATTGAAAATGAGTCCTTGATCTGTATCAAGTAAAAATGGCTATCACTGCTGCTAGATACCAAGTCGTGCGAAGCATATATCCCAGTATTCATACATATATTTGTGGCGTTTCGGATATATGTATCATCTTTCAAAGTTATTAAATTTAGCTCAATAATGAGGTTTGTATCAATATAGTCTACTAGACACGGAAATGAAGTCATTGGAAATCTTTCTTATTAATATTTCTTGAATCGAGATTTAGATTACACCAGTTCAAAGACCGCACTGGTTAACCTGATATCATGCAGTAGTGATATCTTACTTGAAAATATAAATCAAAAATATGTTTCAAATTGAAAATTGCTGATTCCGGTGTGAAATTGCAATGGGAAATTGCTCACAGTATTCTTCCCTGAATCGAATTAAAGTTTAACTCAGTACACGGACCTGCCCTAGGGCAGTGCTACTCACAATCAGTATTATTATAAATGTTGGATTATTAGTGATTATTTATAGCATACTAATTAGTAATTAGTATCAACGAGATATTCTTAATGGTAAGTTCTTTTAACATTTAAATAATTTATTACAGTATATACAATATACAATTAGTACATATATATATATATATATATATATATATATACATATATATATATATATATATATATATATATATTAATTTAGAAATATGAACAAACAACCCTCTTTTTTGCACTCATTTATTAAATAATAATTTTACAAACGTTTCGAGACTAGGTTTGTTTCATCATCAGTGTGTTATAATTTAAAATCTAAAATATGGAAACCTAAATTAGCATGTGTTATCCGTTACAAGTCGTTCATTATACTGATTTATCGACTCATAATACATTTGCTATATATATAAATATATACATTTATATAAATATATATGTATATGTATTTGTATATGTATATCATTTCTCAGTTATTTAGGGGTTATTGGTGGTTATTTAGGTCAGATTGAATGAGTATCTATCTATAAAAGCTTTGAAATTCGAGACTTTTCAGATGCTTTTAACGTTTCAATTATTCTAAACGTACAGTTCTACAAATATATTGATATCATTTTATATAACGCGGAAAAAAAGATCTCAGCGGTCTGATTAATAGATTTAATAAACTTTTTTATATAATTGCTGAGCTCATGAGAAGCTTATTTATCACATGGAAAAAATCGTTTCATTATTTACCTAGGACAAATTTTATATGCGCTTATAGACATAATGTAATCCTTGAAATTTTAATAATCCAATGTAATACGTGATTTAATTCTATGTGATGTCAGGTGTGAAAATATATAGCGTAATACAGTTTCTGATACTATTATATTTGATATATTCATTGATTCGTATTATAACTTACTTAAAGACATCTCTAATTGTAAGAAATATTAAATAGGTAAATTTATTTAAGTTTAAAGTATATTTATTCACATACTTATATTATTTTATAAATAGAGATGTTGGTTAGCTTTAGACAAATATAATAATTTTTAAATGTTATTATACAAATGTTTACATTGAAAAATGTATTAGTTAATTCATTCTAAGATCGCACACTACTTTCATATAGAATCCTTTCCACCAGCAAGAAGATCAATTACACCTAGTAGAACAGTTACTTTCAGTAATACTATTTGATTTTTTTTTTAATAATAATTTTTAAAATATTAAACATCAGTTAATGAGTATTTTTATTCTATTTCGAGTATTTTAGTCATAGATAAACAAGTATAAATTTCTAAAACAAGTATGATTCTAGTCTAGCGTATGATATTAAATAGTGAAAAAATTTATACGATTGTAAAACATTTAAACAAAAGCCTTGGGAGAATATAATGAAGTTCATATGTAAATAAAACGTGTGGGTTTTTATAATCTACATTTCATTCAGTTTTAGTACTTTTTTACCCAAATGAATGATTCTGGTAATCAGCCAAGCGTGATCATTAAAAATTACTCGGTTAGAATTTTTTACTTCAACATTAACAAATAGTTTTCAATTATATTCTAGCTAGATTAATTTTTTTAATTATGTTTTTACATTGCTTGCGTTGAAAGTAAATTTATAATTAATTTAATATAACGTTTGAAAATCATATACAATTTATATTCATAATTATTTATGGAATGTGGTTTGTAATCTATTTATGCACATTTTCTTCAATGACTTTATTTTACAGCTTTGACCTTTTATATCTGATCCCATTTCATTCTTATTAAAATCCATATGGAATCCAAAAATAATTTTATAATACTTTGGTCTTTGATCTTATAGAAGTACCATACAAAAAATGTATATTCATTATTGCGAATCGAACTCTTAATGTTATATACATTATTATTATTATTATTATAACCTTTTTTAATAAAAAACTACTTTCGTTGATGTAAGGACTTATAAATAAGCTATTTTAGTAAATATTTTGTCAAGTTTTGTCATATTTTTTTAAGTTCTATTAATACTCGATTGTCTCATTTTCTTCAGATGATAAACTCAATAAAGCATAAAATTGTTACTAGTAAAATAGATACTTTGGGACACCTATAGGAAGATTTTTTCAAGTTTGCTAGCATTATTGTAATTTCACAATAGACTTTTCTAGTTTTCATTTTATTTATTTTAGTAGTTAGTTATACTAATGCTTTTATGTATCTGAATAGTCAATTTCTCAAAATCAGCGTCATCTGAATAAAGTTTCCAGAAGTTTCTCAACCAAAATAACTAAGAGTGCTTTAACGGTGAAATAAGTTAACAAATATTTAAAAAAATAATTCTAGCTAAAGTATTTTTAGATGTTAATTAATTTTTTTTTATATAATTCTGCTACACACTGCGGCTGTCATAGGTTAATGCGTGAACTAGATAATAAACCAGACGAGAAAATGTCAACGAAGAATTAAAACATTTTTCATGTCGAAAAGTTCAGGATATTTTCGGTTGAAAAAATACGTAGAATATTATCACATTTTTAATAACAAATATGGAGCATTTGAGTAATTCTATGCGTAGTTATGTATAATATTTCGATAATTAATAATATTATGTTGGACAAAAAATTAATCGGTTATTTTGCTTTCAATTTTTGCCAGAGAATTCAGTTTACTAAGTTAATGGTTTTGACGTTTCAAGTTATTCTGAATCGTTTGAGATCAAAATAGGAAAAACTGAGTGTGCTTTTGGGAGTTTATTTATACTGGGTGCGTTTTTGGACTCATTTCTTTAGAATTAGCAGATTAGTGCAAACATTTACATCCACGTTTTAACTAAAAGTTGTAAATCGACTTCCAAATTTCAAAACCTGTTTTTAAAATATCAATCGTGATGATTAGTTTTTGATAGATACCGGTCAGGCCGTTTCTTCCTAATTGTTGATAAACATTTTTTTACGTTATTGTTAAAAGTTTGTGTGATCAAACATCCTGAAGTAGAATGCACTACAAAAAGTAATTCAATTATAAAAAATCTTCACATTTTTATGATTTTGGAAAAACTTTGTATGTTGATAGAGTTGAATACTAACTTGAAGTGGAATGACTTACAAAAATTTGATCAATCCAATGTCTGCTCAAATTGCTGAAGTTTCCAGTACAGTATTTTAGAGACAACCTTGTGATAGCATATGTAATCCTAAACAATTGACAGAGTATATTATTATGGACATTGAAATTATTGCAGATGAGGACAAAAAAACTTGTCCAGGGCAAGGTGCTATTTCATCAAAGCATTTCCTTGCAGATGTCTGGATTGTATAAGCTTCTGGAATAAAAGACAACAATATACACAGAAAAACTCATTTAGATCATTTACTAGAGCCTGGAGATTCAGGTCTAGCTTACAATTTGCAAGATTTAAATGTTAATAATTCGAGTTTTGTCAAACTTGATCGAGCTAATGTTCCTGATGTCATTATAGTCCAAAAGCATTATGGTGATAGATCTAGCTAGAAAACGGGCTAAAATGTGGAAACTAAAACATTCAGCTCAGGAAATTACTAAATTAGATGCAGGCAACATGGACCATTATGAATTTATAGATGACTTCGAAGAAGATCCTGCATTGAGACAAAATATAAATATTTTTCGAGATAAAACAATTCCACTGGATGTAAATGATATGGATGATCCATCAGTACCTGGGGTAGCATCGGAAGAAATGCCTAACGATCTTGATATACAGGATGTTGAAATGGGTAAATAAACTAATAGTCCAGTCATTTGGTCGTTTTGCCGGTACAGTACTCCGGGAATTCTGAAAATTGGTAATCTTATAGATTTCGAGGTGCTCTTCACGAAAATCAACTTTGCCACCTCAAATTTGAACGGCAAGTTGCCGCCATATTGAAAAAATGGCGTCAAAAAACAGCTTTTTTAAAATATCTCCTTTCTGGCTCATTCTACTATAAAAGTATCTATGTACGAATTAAACTAGAGAAAATTTCCTACAATTCTTTAGAAAACCGTTTTTTTGTAAAATTGATAGTTTAAGAGTACGGCCGCCTCAAAGTCTTTGCTGCTCTCGCCGTAGTATCAAATCTGTCCATATATGACAGCACTTCGAACTTGACCACATTCTCTCTTAAATAATTAATATTTTCAATGTTAAATTAAGCGAATAAGATCTAGAAATAGAATAATTCAAATATTTTTCTGTTTTTTTTGCTGATTTTTTAACGCTTCAATGGCAAAGTAGCTATAAATATACTTATCAATAATGAATCATGATCATGATTATCCTTATTTTTATTCTACGGTTAACCGAATAATATATAAATAGATAACAACATTGTTTATATATCTAAATATAGCAATGTTTTCATTTTACTATGAGCAAGAGACATAGAGCTCAATGTTAATCTCCGAAGGTTTTGTATTATTTCGAATTTTTAATGCGAAGGTGTTGAATCTATTATAGACAAGTTCGTAACATTTAAATTGCGTTACGACAAAACCTGTCTCTACTGAGGTAATCGACAACAAAACAACATTAATTTTATTACGTCATACATTTTTTAAAGCGAAAATAATTCATTTGTGAAATGCTTCATATAAACCATTCGGCCGTAACTATTTTTTATAAGAATTCACATTAATGAATATGTTAAGCCGCTCTCACGCGAATATTTAGCAGAATATAACTGATAAAGCACAATTGTTCTATTGTAGTTCTATTTATAAAGCAAAAAATGGAATTGTTCTTTTGTGTAATATTTTTAATGTCGATGAAAGAATTTCTTCAATAATTTTGATATATAGGTTCAATTTGTTGAATTGAAAGAAAGGTTCAATTTGTCTGTGAGCAATTATATTGTGTAAATCGAACCCCATTATATCTCAACAAATTACACATATCCAACAAGGAACTATCTGACTGTGTCAGTAAATTCTCCCAGATTATTACAGAAATAGGTTTTTTTTCACCAACTTCAGCTGGTTTCACCAACTTAATAACCCTTTAGGCAGGGTAAATCGGGACAGATAGGGATAGGGGACCAAAAACTTCTCGATTTGATTGATTTTAAAAAGGTTTTATAGAATAATAGTTACAATAATCGACTATTGCGTTGTAGTTCAATTATTAGCTTGAACAACAAAATTGAAAATCTTAATCTTAAAATGTATTCTTAAATATCATAAATAATTAATTATATCAACTCCTACTACCTTTTTTTTAATTTATTATAATTAGACTCAATGTTTCTTGAAGTACAATCATTACAATTGAGATATATGCAACTTTTGTTCACTGTGTTTATGAACACATTTTTTATAAAGCTCGAACTGCATACAACTTTCATATGAAACTTTGTCTGAAGAATTCATCATCAGGGTTAGAGTCACTATTAATTTAATTTATCTCTTGTAATTATTTTTTTCAACTTATTGTACGTTTTTATTTACTATTTTCTTATTATTTACACCTTGCCAATGAAAAAATTTAGGAAGTCCTTTTTACCTCAATTTCTAGGGGTTATATAAGAAAAAACTGTTAAATCTAAAATAACAAAACATCTTATACAACTATTAAATGACGTACACTTAAAATTTATATATTATATTCGGGTACCGTAAACTAAACAATCGTGCTCAAATACGAAAAAACTAACAATATAAAAGTTCTTTAGTTAAATATTTAACAATTGTGATCTTTGTTTATCTCTCGATTGCAACAATGCGTAATTTTAGACGATAGCTGGTTACTCATCATTTACCCTCTACTTTAAAATAGTATCGTTGCAACATGGCATACTTTACTTGCTCTTAGATAATGATGGTGAACCTTTTTATCTGCGGACCTTTAAGCCTCGCTCTTCACATTGTGTTTCATAAATATGATTGCCATTTGCTGATTGTTTGTGATTATTTTGTTTTTATTATGAAGGACATTGCCTAATATTTATCACAATTATATAAACTGATTTACAAAGAGAAAATTATTTACTTCAAGTATATAAGTGAGCTTTAGAACTTTAATAAACGGAAGTTTGGAATAATGGGCTGTCTCAAATTCTGAAAGTTGCTAAATTTGAATTAATATTGATTAAGTCGTTTATTTACACATATCGGATGATAAATAATTTGCCTTAAGGCAAATTCCCCAATTTCATATTTTGTTAAAGTACTGATAGAATGGTGCGTGCAATACCAGGAACTGAATGCTTCCAAATATATTCGCCACCAGACAAATGAAAATGTCATAAATGTCATGAAATAAAACCAAAAATGTCGCCGTCCCGTTTATTTTTGTGTTCTAGGTTTATGTTGCATTACTATTTTGTCGGTTCGCAATAGGATTCTACAATTGTTGCGTCACTTCCCGTTTTAGATTCTCACAGTAAAGTATCGGCCTCTCTGTCGCGCTTTTGAATAATTCATAAGCGATGCGCGAAAGAGATAATCACTCAGTAAAACATCTGTTGAATATTAACTAACCGAGCCATAACTTGATATAAATGCTCCGTGTCGCTTAGATATATCTCTTCGAGGTTACTAATAGTTGGATACCTTTATTTTCTACTTCTGATAGGCATTCAGAGTTCACACTTCCTCGTACAATAGATATTATCCTACAAATTGGATTGGATTAGGATTCAAGATGTACAGAGAGCTGTTTCTATTACATTTACTTATGAAACTTTTTGTTAAGTCAATAAATTGCCATTGGCCCGTCGTGGCGAAATCGGTTCGAACGTGAGCCAGCACCAACTAGTCCCGGGTTTGCTGGTTCGATTACCGCTGCCGCCAAAGCCTGACATCAAGCAGCTTTGATGTCAAATTTCCAATTGAGATTATGGATCACAATATAATTTCAAGTGTAAATCGTTGGACATAGCTGCATCATTCCATCATATGATAACTATTAGACGTAAGAGCTAATATAAACCCCACACATAGGAGAATGGTAAACCGATGGGTTGCCTCTCATAAAATACGTTAGGTCATAAGTCTTCAACAAACAGCTTACAGAACATGTAAAGTAAGAGTTTTGATTGCTGTTGAAAAAAACATTGAAACAATTGAATAAATTGCCATAAAAGCTTTCTTACAGTCAGTCGATCAAGGAGATAGATGTCTACTCGCCTGGGAATTTATTATGGAAACTTCACAGGGTGTTAGAGTTAATTGTTCTCCTAAATATATCTCCTAAACTATTGCTGGCAAATCAGCAATATTTAAAGTTAAAAGTCAAAACCAAAACAAACCAAAATGATCTCATTGAATGCATTGAAAAATAGTTGGATAAAAATGTTTTTTTATTTTTTTTAACATTTTAATTTCATAAATACTCAACTGATATTATAATTTAATGTTATGTAAAAAGTCATATAAAAATAATTATTTATTTATTTATTTTTTATCATTTCAAAATCTGTTTTTTCCGAAAATAGTATTTAGCAAACAGCTGTATGCCCTTTTTGCAACAACCAGTCGCCCCACAGGTTGACAACCACGGACGTAATGTAAAGTAATCGAATTACGTTTAAATCGGCATTAACGGAACAGTTTTAATACAAAATATAAACTGCGATATTTCATTACTGAATAGAATCAATTTTTATCAGTATCCTGAATTCTCGTGCCAGTTAAAAATAATTACTATTTTAGTCAAACTAACCTATGGCGTATGTTGACCTATTTTCCTATCTATCACCAGAGTGCTTTTCGGGGGCGTATATGCGCGGTGTCAATCAATTGTCATGTCAGTTGTCAGTGATGAATCGATGCTGATATCGGATGTCACTGACCCTTAAAATAAACACAATAATTCTCTTACGAACGTTCATATCGAACTACCCCTAAATGTGTTACAGGGTAAAATATCGATTGGTGAATACTTTTTTCACAAAACTTATCAGCCAGAGTATCTGAAATGGATATTTTCAAATGTGGTATTGTTAGAAGAGAATAATTTATTATTTGACCAAATATTCCATTCGCCATGCTTTGAGTAAACTATAATTTGATCGTTTGCGTTGATTTTATAATCAAGACGAAACATATACAATAGAATAATCTCTATATTTGAATCCTTTATAATAGACGATGTCAATGACACACTTTTTTCTGGATTCTTGCCAAAAACGAAATCAAAGTCTACTTTTGAAAAAATACGAACTTTAAGTAATCCATTAGTTAAAATCAATTGATTCTATATTGTTACTAGAGATTTTATATTTATATTTATATACATATTTCATAATTTTATTTTTCTAAACTAATTATTTTAAATAAATACTCCATACTTGTGTTCGTGTATTTTTGTGTGTACGTGAATACTAAGTTATTCTAAATCGTTTCACACCAAAATTAGAAAAACTATTGTATTGGTGAGCCAAACTTTAACCTCTCGTTGAAGTTTTCTCAAAAACGGCTGCACGCTTGTCAAAAAATTAGAAGCCATTCGTTAATACTTGACCAGGATTAATTTCTGAAATCTAAAAATATTATAGGCCTACAAAAGTGGTTTAATTATAAAAAAATATCCAAATTTGGAATGCTGGCCCAGGTCAAATATTAGCAGCTCGGATTTTGTAACGGCACATAAACTCCTCCTTCGAAAAGTTAAACATTGAAAGCGCGATTTATAAAATGTGAATCTGTAAATAACAGAAATCTTAAAAAGTTATCAAATGATTATAATTCAATTATTTCATCCGAATAATCCAATATCTCCTCTAATACTCAAAAAAGTTTAGAACCATTAAATTTGTAGCACTGTTGGCAGCACTGCTTTCTGATATCTTTTTTCCAAACTTGCGCTAACTTTCGAATATAAGGTTTTATAACGAACGAATCTTGAGCTAAAAATGTGCAGTTTCTTAAAAATATTTTTAAACTCGAATTCTCAAAGAAATTGCATTTTGTAGAAGAGATGGCTTATTATATCCGAAGCCGGATCGGTTAGGATTTGACTCCGTTTCAGAGAGGAGTTATATCCACTTAACAACTCCACAACTCCGACAACTTTGAAACATAATACTTGACACAAATGTGTTTTCTATTGTATTGTTAATATATCTAAGGATTTATTAAGACTTTTGAAATAGTTTACAAATAGTTCAAAAATTTTTGAACTATTTGATTGAAAGAGCTCATTTGCGGACAAACATTATTGTATACAGAATATAGAATACAAAATAGCATTATTTTGAGACATTATATACCTGGAAAGTCCTAAAACTGGCTGTGAGACGAGAAAAAGACCATTTTTTTCGACCCAAAACCTTGTGTTAGTAAAAAATCTCAAGCAAATATCTGCACATGTTAACAGATTCAGTACCAGTTTAAGGAAGTCGGATATGACAAATCCTCTGAGACAACTCCACTCGGATTCACTCCGAGGGAGGAGTTGTATCGGAGTGATAACTCCGGAGTGAGTCACCCATCTCTATTACGTCATTTTGCATACCTATACATCGAAAATTTCTTTAATAAAGCATTTTTTTGAAGTCTTGGTACTTTTTCACATCGATTCGGAATAGTAACAAACAGATGGTGGATCTATTGGAGATCGTCTTCAATTACTCCAAAAATATGAATTTCTTTTCGAAAATTGTTATTTGAACTAAAGCATGAGTAGACTCTACTCGATAACGTTTCTGGTAGGAATGGAAAAGTTTGCTCTACCCCAAAGTTTTTAAAATTATCTGTTTAGAAATGGCGTCATAGTGTTTTAAACGGCATAATAATCATAAGTTATGTGATCTATTACGTTTTACTTTGCATATTTATTAGTGTGCCAACATGTGTACCTCCGTTAGCTTTGCAATATATTACTCATACCAGTTGTACTTATCGGATGAATGATGGTGATGTGCCAAACGTGACATATCAGGAGTCTCGAAGCTGTGAACATTATCATGAATAAATAATATATCGTTTTCGAAAAAGAATCTAACAATAAATATAAGTAGATCAAAATAGGAAATGTATATTTCTAGAATGGCACGATCATCATTTTAATGATGAAACCAATATTTGTGAATCAGCTTTTATCAACTTGATGTTGAAATCCACCACCTAGAAGCTAGTGATAAAACTAACTAAAATCTCTATTTAATCTAATTATTGAAAGGTTAGTATAGGTAGAATAAACGTTACCTTTTATTCTGATATATCGTTAGACATAAAACATATAACCTTATTCTTTTGATATGTATAATAAGTAATTTTTTGTCCTGCTTTTCTTTTCTATTTAACGTTTTTCATCTTATTTTCTGTTTTCAACTACCTGTCCTACAAATAATGATTACTTTACACGATTACTTTGGGCATAGATTTCTAGAACCGCATTTCAAAAGCGTATAACTTTTAAAGTTACTTATGAACAGTGCATTGCCAATTATAATAGCATTATTATTCTTAAATATGTAATTTTCTCTTGATGTTGATCTTGATCATCAAGTGCAGTGTTTTGAAGAGTTCTGGTTTAAAATTGAATATGTACACTTGTTGTGAACGATATTTGTGTTTTCTTTATTAGTATCTTTATAAAAATTCCTAAACATTTTATAAACTATTATATATTACAAGGATATTATATATACAAGACTATATTGTATAACAAAGTGGACAGGCATGATAGCAAATGAGGAAGATCTGAGAAGAGTGGGCGAAGAAAGGACTCTACTGAGCACAATCCTGAAAAGAAAAGGAAACTGGATCGGACCTGTTCTGCAAAAAGAGTGCCTCCTGCACGACTTAGTCGAGGGTAAAATAGAAGGACTGAAAGGAAAGGGAAGAAGAATGCAGACGATTGACGACTTACGCGAAAAGATAAAATACAGGGATCAAGATGCACGGAAGCAAAAGTTCGGAAAGAAAAACACATGAAAAAACTGTAAAAAGGGGGGAGTATTGGTAATTGGAATGATACGACGAGGATAAGAGAATCATTTTTTTGTGGTGACTCTTGCACCATGAACCTGCTTTTGGGCAAACTACCATTTAATATTATTTATTAATACAAGGCTGTCGTTATTTAATAACGACTGTAATAATAATGATATTATGTATAACTTACGTTAATCGCCACGATGATATGAAAATAATTCCCATTGGTATGATAACTTTATTAGAAAATCTAGTTAATTTTTTTTTTTTGCTTTTTCTTTATTTCGTTTATTAATTACAACTGTCTATAAATATGACATCTAGTAATTTTTATGATTAATATAAATAGAAAGGGCATATCAGGCCGCCCAGTGGTGGTCCTAATATTATCGTTGTTACTAGTTAAAAATGTATCAAGTAAACTAAATGTATGAAAGAGAATTATTTTTTGCTAAAATTCCTGCTAAAACAATATTTGTATGTCTCACATATATGACTGACATGGTTCTTTATTAATCATATTATTGTATTAACCCTTTTTTTTTTTTGTATTTATTTTTCATAGCAAGCTATACAAAGTACATTCAGCTACATATGTTACAGTTATATATTAATTGTCTGCGTGAGAAGGATCGCTATCCTGCGATAGCGCCTTCATAGATATTATATTATAATTTCTAGTAAATCATTGCATATTTAATATTAACCCTTAATACTATAAAAATTTATAACTTCTTTTCTTGACAAGACCGGTGGGACATATGTCTCATGCAGATTTTATTTGCGTCAGGCACATACGACTGACAGGCGTTTACGTTTTAACAATTATAACTATAAAATATCTCTTATCTACTACTAGCTACTATTTTCCAATTCATTTTAGTTGAATTATTGTCTTTCCAGAGTGTTTTACTATCGTATGAAATGATTCAGCAGAGAAAACCATTTAAAAAAGTGCATATCACTAGTGCCAAGTCATACCTAGTCGACCCGAGATGATACTTGCTGCCGGGTGTGTTCAGAAATCACAGTAAGTCACGAAAATAATAAATTAGAGAATGACAAACATAACTTGTATTTTCTGGACAAGTATTAAATTTAATTACAATCAATCCAAATTTGTAAAATATCAAATTTAAAAGGTCGCAGCGAGACGATTCTAAAAACCTTTCTTTGAAAGCTAGATTGCCAAGATATATTATTTGCTTATTTGATATATCATTTGTATGGTAATATAATTTTAATATGATTTTAATATAAAATAGTTAGCTCCTTCAACAAAAAAGGATCCCAATTATTTTTTATGACATATAATTTTTTGTATATTGGGAATTTATTTGGTTGAAAGTTGTGACCACAACACTAAAACTTATTAAATTTCTATTTAAAAAGCTCTAAAGAATTCAATTTAAATAATTAAAAAACTAATTTTATAAACAAATTTCAATATCAAAATGTGATAATTTATTGGTATCTAGCAAATATCTTATCATTTTCTCATATTCTACGGAAGTCTAAAAAAATAACTTTTAAAGGCAATTTTTAGCAAATAATAAAAAGCAAGTTAATTTTTAACTTTCCGAAGGAGTTCATGTTTTCGCCAAAAAATCCTATTTGCTGATTTTATATTTTCTCGACGTTCCAAGCCATTCTGAATCGAATGAATGCAAATTTGGAAAAAGAATGTATTTGTGTGTATAGGAGCCATTTTTTATTTATGATTTTACTATTTTCTATGTGATTTGATATAATATATCCTTCAACATCAACATTTGCATTGGAATTTAATAATAATATATTCAGAATAATAAAAGCATGTGATTTTGTTTTACAATCACTACACCGTATTTGTGATGATCCATATTCAGTAACAATTTATTTCTATATAGTTTTGTCTAAATTCTAATATCACTTTGTGCTATTTTACAGTAAATTCATATCATATTGTGAATTTACTGCATTAACTTTTATCTTTTATCCGTTTTATTGTATTGTATTGTAATCCTAAATATCAAAGTTAACAATAACTTTTCCAAAAGCTCTTTCAACTTTTGTATGAAAATGGTCTATAAAAGTCTCTCATATAAATTCTGCTTATAAAATTCACAGCTTCAGTCAGTGGCATTTATTAGAAGGCAAATAATTCTTTCAATTAAATTCTTCTGACCACATAATATATAAATAACTTATTCGTATATGTATTATAAAGATGATCCAATATAAAGAGACATTTGCTTAATAGGATTTGAATAGCTCTTTTAAGAATTGAGAGTTACAATTGACTTGTTAAGAAAAATGTGCACAAAGTCTTTATTGCAGTTATAAGAAGAAATTTTATATGACTTGATAATTCTGCCATCCTGTGAAATATTTTTATGTATGTTTAATTCTATTTACCATCCGTTAAAGATCTAAAATCGCTAAATTTATGTTTTTACAGAACAGATTTAATCAATTAGGCCCATCGAAGTATATTTTATCTTCAAATAATAGTTCTTAAAAAATATATCTTTATACTAAATTATGTTACATGAATAACACCGGCATTAGTCCAAAATAGTTGAGAGAAAAGCGTTGAATATCTATTAAGCCTTATTATATGGGATTAACTACAGGTTTTCTAAATTTATGGTAAAATGTGGGAACTTTCCGTTTCTTAATAAAATTCATATGCATTAAATATTGAATCAGAAATGCTGATTATCTCATAGAGGAGACTTGGAACAATTTCTAGATATTTATAATTTTTAAATCTTTGGTTTCCTTTTTTAACCTTTGAAATCATGGTATAGAGACAGACAAGTTACAATTTAAATAACAATGGCATAGGAACCTTCAACAAGTCTATATGTGAAAATTTTAAATAATATAAAATTTGATGTGTCTATTTTTCCTATCATAAAGTTGTTATTGAGTTTGTAATTTTAGATTCGGATGGACCAAAGCCAATACCGGTTCTGAATAGATTTTTAATAGAGTTAAAATAAACATAAAGCTCGAATGTTATGAATCTATTTTAGTGCCACACTAGTTTATTTTTATTGATAAAGTGCTAGCTATCATATTATAATTAATCAGTACTTAACACAATTTGAAGTGCTTATTATACTAATTCATTCATCTTAAAAAAATCCATTAAAACTAACTTATTTATGATTCAAACATCATAAATATATTGTTGACTTCAAAATAGTAATTCAGACGAACTTTGTTTTCCAAATTAAGATTTTTAATAATAAGAATGTAATAATTCTTTAATATTAATTTAAAGTTTAAGTTAATTGAAAACTCTTGAAAACTTCGTTATAAATGATTGATTATGTTTTGTTAATCATATTAATATTTTTGACTCAATTTTTAATTCAGATGTATATTCATCTATAAATAAAAACAAAGATTTTCAAGAGTCAAGTATATTCAATTTCTTTAATTAAGTTAAAATAAAATGATTTTTTTAAACTTATATTTTATTCTTATTTTTTCTTAATCATTTTAGAGACATTTAAGAATGACTGTATTTTTATTTAAAATCCTTAACGGAATCTTAGCGGAGGGGAGTTTCACAAAAATATGTTTTTTTTTATTTAAATTATTAATATAAAATACTACATAAGAATTTAAAAAAAAATCTGCTGTTATAATTGCTGACAAAGATTAATAAACTTTGTATATTAATAAGTATTCTGAGTTGTGGAAGTTATACAGTATTATTTTTACGATATCAATTTGCATAATTTTTTGTACGATTTTCTTCATAGTTATATTGGGTGATCAATATTGCTTATAGTGTACCTGTTTTGTGTTACGAATTTTAATACGCACAATATAATCAATTGAAATTTTGTAAAAATAGAAACAATTTTAAAATCAATAAAGAAAAAAGCTTTTTTAGAAAATCGGTACAATTGGGGGAAAAAAACCTAAACCCCGATACAAATATTGCTTCAAGAAAAATTCAGGACATAAGGCTGAAATCTGGGACTGCTTCGTCGACTCCGGGACATATGCTAATCTTTCCAACACACATCGGAAACTAATAAGCGGTGCAAATTTTCACAAGTTTTGTTAGATTTTTGACTATATATGTATTCTATATGTCAGAAATAATTCGCTGATACAAAAAAGTCATTTCCAAAGACGACATTTAATTGAAACATGTGTGTAAATATCGACATGTAATTAGTTCGCATGCCCATAAGAAAGTTGCCCACGTATTCATTACCAAGAGCAGACCGTCTGTACGTTTGTCCATTGCGGATTTAGTTAAATCTATCATCCGCAATTGGTTTCGCTTTCCATCGGAGTCGCCCCAATGCAATCTATTTCTCATCAATCCATGGAACAGACATAAAGGCAGACTTCTTTCTACTTACACTACACTCACAACTACGAAAGAGTTGATATATAAATTTAATATAAAATTCGATTTCTTATAGCCATTTTAGCAATTCAATCATTTTTTATCATTGAATTTTTTTTGACATAATTTTAATTCAAATTTTCGAGCTTGAAGAAAAAGCTTAAAAAGCTTACTTGAAAATACAATTCATTATTATTAAGAAATGTCTAACTTTAATACTTTTTTTTAATTTTGGGGTAAACTTTTTTCTTATATTTTTTTAATGCTGAATTGGCAATTGCCAGTGCCAATTCAATTTAAATATACATAATCGGTTTGACATTAGGTCGTCATTTGCAAAGACTAATAAGGTACATTTATATGTGGCATGCTTTGCAGTGGGTAAACTTTTCATCTATTTTTTAACTGCTCGTTTCACTTATGCATTTAAAATCAGTTATTTTTATACCAAACATTTTATACTAGAAATATTTTTTACGACAGAACGTTTGCCGGATCAGCTAATATATATATATATATATATATATATATATATATATATATATATATATAAATTCTCCATGAATCTTTATATGTGGCATGCTTTGCAGTGGATAAACCATTCATATAATTTGTATTAGCTGCCCTTTTCACTTATAGATCTCTTACTTCCTCTTTCTCAATCAGTTATTTCTTACACTGATTATTTTCTAGAAATATTTTTATCACTAAACAGTATTTGCAGGGTTATTTTGAACAATAAGTACCATTTACTTGAGTAAACTAATACTAGAATCTATCATTTCCTTTTTTATTTGAACAATTCATATCAATGGTTCATTACTTACAATTAGAATTATCCTTTATCACCAAGTACCTATCTTCGGTATTATTATACAATAATTAGAATCAACTCTTCAAGATTCTCGATCAAAATACTATTTCTATAAAAAGTATGTTGTTTCTGTAGATGATACAATAATTATATGCAATGTCAATAGAAAAATACAATTAAGCAATATTCTTTTTGCCATGAACGAATAAGTTGATAAAAATATACATTTTCTTGACCCAAAACTAGATGTAAGTGGCATTTTGCCTTACGACAAGATGCATGAATTATCCAATACGTGTAAATAATAAATAACTTAATTAATATGAATTAAAATTTGGTTACTTTTTAAATTATAGCGATAAAATTTTCTACAGAATTATTTTGAAAATAAAGTTGTTCCGAAGTGCATTACTCTAAACTTTAATGAATTTTTGTAATTAATTTACCGTAGGCCAATATAATATATTGAAATATTTCTTCCGGTCGATCTAACCGAAATAATCAGCACAATTCTCAACTGATATATTTTAAACAGTACTTTTTCCAATTTAAGTCTCATACGATTCAGAATGACTTCAAATGACTTCGATGAACAATACGTCAAAAATCATTAAATTAGCATGTCGGATTTTCTGGCAAAAACAAACTTCTCCTCAGGAAAATATTATATATTGTAAAAATCTGATTAATTTTTGAGAATGAAAGGTCTTAGTACGTAGAAAAATTGCTAATGAATGACATTAGACATATGCATATATGCACATCCAATTATTCGATTTTTCACGAACCTTCAACCAAATATTGTGATATTCAGTTAACAATAAATTAATATTATATATTTGTTTAATTCCTTCAGTATATATGCAGTATCCACAGACGACGGTGTCTTTTATTAGTTTAAAGTTTTTGCATGCTACAAAAGAATAACTTACTAATAATAACTTTAATAACTCACACTTCATTTTTAATATATGGTATTAAAACACTTAATTATTTAAAGCTTCTTATTCACAATCTAACATTTTATAAATTGGCTACTGATTATGCTTTTTGCAATCAAAAACAAATAAAATCAATTGTTTAATTGCATATAAAACTCGAACTTTGTGTACAAATATTTTAAAGCTTATCTAAATATTTACATACCAACATCTTGAATTACCTAACACTTTGAACTTTCTAATAGATTTCATTTGCCGAATTGTATTGCGTTATCACACACATCAGCAATTTTTAGTATATTGAATCTTACGTAAAATCCCTTTTTTACGCGGTTTACAAAATTTTATGAGAATTATAAATGACTACATATTACATATTATCACAAAAGCCATGTTCTATAAACGGTACATAATTTATGAATATGAAATAGAGTTGAATAGAAGAGTCGTTAAAGTTCATTTTATCACAAAAACACGATTTACCTTTCTATTTAATATTTAAAAAAAACTTGCTAATGCAATTCTATAACATAATTAATGCAATGTTGCATAAACAAATTTCAGTCTCTTTGGGCAGTTATCATGAATTGTTACTTTTTAAAATAATCGGCATTGTTGCAAATGTAAAGAATAATTTTTAAATTTCTTTATTAAATACATATGAATTTTGATACGACATAATATTTCTTTATATAGCGACAGCCATTTTTATCAAACTAAAACTTTAATAGTTATGTTTTATGGTATTTAGAAATATGTACACTTTATATTGTTAATATTTTATTTTAATTTAACTTTTCTGTGATCATCTACATAAGATATAAAATCAATTTTTCAGAAAGTGCAAAGTATAAATCTAAGAACTACATTTAGTGATGAGGTTATACAAATTCCCAATTTTGACAAAAAAATAAAAAACAATGGTTTTAATTTATTACTTAGAATAAATCAGTATTTTCTTTTGTTATATGTTTGTTCTAGCAACTATCTTACTAGACTTGTTTCTAAAAGTTAGATTTCAAAATTGTATTTTACATCTAAATATTTGAGAATCTAGTATAATGTTAGGTATTTAAGGATTTTTTATCATTCAAAATAATAATTATATCAGAAGAACAGTGATATGGACTCTAAGAAAGGCCGATAAAAAATGTGATGCTGGAGAAGAATGAAAAGTAAATAGTTATCAAATGTAGAAGTCCTGAGAAAAGTGGGAAAAAAGGAACTCTTCTGAGGACGATCATTAAAAGAAAAGAAAACTGGGTCGGATTCATTCAGTAAATGAAAGTGAATCCGCAAATTATCGGTTAAGTTTCATTAAAGTGCTCTTTCGTAAACCACATTTTTCTGTTTCTTGGTCTGACGTTAACACAAACGAAGCAGATGGTTTTCCAACTCGTGAACAGGCAACGTATAACTGCCCATGTGAAAAACAATGATTTTCTAAATAATCTATTTGAAATTTATTCCTAAGCGATTAAACACTAAACGATTGGCCTTGCGACTTGTTATTGCGATCGGAAGGCGAACTGAAAATTGCAATCGTTTGAAGTCAAACGGAAGACCAGTCGGAATCATTGGTATGTCACCAAAACGCCAGCAATTTTTGATTGAATGGTGAAATTCAGTGCGTGTACATCATTATTCTTTGCGGCAAGAATTGCTCGTTGACTTAACCAAGCATACCTAATTCTGATAATTCTCACTAATGTCGGTGCGTGAAGTTCCAGCAATTTGCATTGAGGCACGATGCCATGCACCACGAATTTTCTTAGCTATAAACCTTGCGGAGCCTGAGACCCTTCCAACGAATGCAAAAATCGGTTCATGCGTTCTGGAGTTATATCGTCAGGAAGGAAAACCCGGCTTATTTTCATATATATGTAGATATCATTGATTTTCACTATTTCGCATATTATAATATTATTTTCAATTTTGATGAAAAAAATATAATTATAAAATATTGTTATCTATAACAGATTCAATTTGTATCCATTAATTAAATTTTAACAAAACAAAGATAAAAAAATATATTAAATAATTTTGCAAGATGTTTTATGGCATAAAAAACTGTTGAAAATACTAGTTATAATAGAATTTATGTCGGCAAAATTAAAAAAATTATAGGTACTTGATTGATAAAGGCATAGTTGAATTAGATGACCATCAAATTTTTTTTTCTCTTTTTTTAACTCTGTTTTATTTAGCAATCAGATATACATAAGAATTCCTATAAGCTAAATTGACAATATTTGAGAGCGATGCCTAAGAAGAAGTCCAATAAAATCTTCTTAGTTTAACAATTAAAAAGATAATGATATATTGAAGCTAATCTAATTGTAAGACTAAATCTAAAGGCCATCATAATAAACACGTTTTCATTGCTTATTTATACATGTTTTAATCATTCATAAAGTTTTTTTTCTTCGAGTTTAATCATTAAATAGCTATAAAATCGCTGGTCTAGATTCTCAATTTCCCAATACCACTTTGTCTAGATGTTGGCATTGAGAAAAATTCTTAACACCTCTGATACAACACTATTTCTTACGAGTAATATGGCTTTTTACTTAAGCATTCGTTTATGTTTGTTCGCGGTTAATGTGGGCAGATAGCATAACAATAGAAGAATAACTCCACGTACGTTTTATTTAGGGCTCCCTAGAAAATTATTAATGACTTAGGCAACGCAAACGCCTAGGCGGGGGCTTTAATGAGAACTTTCGGCACCGGTGTAGATATAAGGAGAATATCATTACGTGGCCTGGCCCTCTGATTAGGGTTACTTTCACTTTTAAAATTAATTGATCCGGAGAAAACGATATTGATCAATCAAATATTGGGCCTGATAAGTCATCGCACGGTTTATGTTTTCAAAACTAACTAGTTGTAAGAGACAAGTTACTTGAACTTTGAGCTATGTGCAGTGCAGATAGATTTTAACTTTCGAATTAAGATTTTAATTTTTTTTAGAATTTTCATATATTTTTGTATTTTTTTATCAGTTTATTTTATTTTTACTCTGTGTCGTTTTATATTCAATTCACTGTACTTTTTAACTTCCCGTAGGGTAAGTTATAGTAATCGCAAAAAAATCGAAAATGAAAATTTTTATATATCTTTACGTTTCAGAGGTTTCTGAATATTTTGGCATACCTTAGAAAAAATGGATGTATGTGTGTGTGTGTGTGTGTGTGTGTGCGTGCGTAGTATGTATGTGTGTGCGGATACAAATTTTCGTCGACGATTTCGGGAACACGGATGAAGCAATTTGAATAATTCAAAAAACATTGGATTCGTATTGATAAGAAGACGTGCTGATTAGTTTTTAGCGGAGGCAGGTCTAGCCGTTCGGAAGATATGGGGCAAAAAGTGCCAAAAACGCTACCTATGTTTTTAAGAGAATGGAGCATCCGATTTTAATAATTCAAAAAACATTTTACTTGTATTGACAAGATGAAGAATTGATCAAATTTTCATAGGGGCAGGTCTAGCGGTTTCGGAGATATAACAAAAAAAGTAAAAAAAAAAGCCATTTGGCGGTCAAAAATGATCATTAGACATATGCACATCAAATTATCAGATATTTTATAGAGATTTTAACAATAAGTATAAATTTTGTTTACATTCCTATGGGTTCCTATTCGTTAGACAGCGACGCGGCGCTTACGCGCTTTATATTTTGTCTCTATGCAGTTAAAGCAGTACGATTGCTTTGAAAAAAAGTTCAGATCTTCCAAAATATGTCAAAATAAAGAAAACATTTTTTTTCAAAAAAAAAAAATATTTTTATTTTTTTAGTCCAATAATAAAATAATTTTTTGTCCAATTTATAGTTTCTCAAGAATCTTATTTTTTCGAAGTAAAATTTTTTCAAAAATGTTAATCGTTTTTAAAAAAATAATAATTTTTGGTACGGAAAGTTCCAGCAATTTGCCTAAAGGCACGATGCCTTAATTGCCTTAAGACAGAATTCCACTTACAGCTAGTTTTTTATTATTTCTTATTTGTACCTCACAACATGTTACAGTTTCGATCGGCAAAATAAATTGTTATAAAAAAATACACGGACCACTGATACAAACTTTGTTGAATTTTCTCAATTTAACAACTTTTCGTAGGCCTCTAATATTCTAGTACATTCGTTAAGGCCATGAACACTGTCGTCATATCAGGTTCATTAAAAATTAGTAGTGCATGGCATCGTGCCTCAAGGAAAATTGCTGGAACTTCTTGTACTGTAATGAAATTCCAAATTCAAAAAATTAGAAATATTTTTTGTCTGAATTAAAATTAAAATACGAATCAATTTAGATATTAAAAAAACTATTTAGTATATAAAAAGTCATTTTGAAATATAATTTTTTTTTGTCTTCTCCAAAAGCTAATCCTTTTTTCACACTGTCCACACAAGAAAAATGTTTTTTTTTTAATTTAATCAGATTATCCGTTCTCTCAATAACTGCTATTTTTGCACTTTTTGCTCCCTCTCTCCAAAACGGCTAAAGCTGCCTTTGTAAAAAAAAAATAATTAGCACATCTCTCCGCCAATACGAATAGAGTGTTTTTTGAATCATTCTGATCGGATGCTCTTGAAAAAAAACTACTAATTTTTGCATTTTTTGCTTAGTATCTCTAAAATGGCTGGACCGACTTTGCAGAAAACTAATCAGCATGTCTCCCTGTCAATGAAATCTGAATATTTTTTTAATCATTCTAATCAGATGCCACGTTCTCTCAAGAACCGTGTTTCCATTTTCTGCATTTTTTGCTCTGTATTCTGTCCATTTTCTGTCTTTGCCAAAAACTTATTAGCACGTCTCCCTATCAATAGAAATCGAATGCATTCTGAATCACTCAAATCGGTTGATTCGTGCGCCCGAAATCATTATCGAAATATTGCATTCATACATTCATAATCACACACTCACTTTTTTCTAAAGTTCAGCAAAAATGTTCAGAAACCTCTGAAACGTAAAGATATGCAAAAAAAATATTTTCGATTTTTGGATTATTTCTATATTTTAACCTATGGGAAGTTAATACGTTAACAATTTTAACACACATACTCACACAAGCACACTTTTTTCCAATTTTGGTCTGAAAGATTTCGGAATGTTTTGAAACGTCGAGAAAACATAAAACTAGCAGATCAGATTTTCTGCCGAAAACTTCTAATTATTTTTGTAATAAACTTCTTCTTCGGGAAATTAAAAGGAAGTAATTTTGGGTTTAAACACAAAAATCAAGAATCGAAGATGTTATAGGTTTAAAATTTTGTGTTTCCAAAAGATGTTTTACCAACATGTTGTGTATTATAATATTTGAGAATGATGCCTACCATCAGAAACGCTATGATAAAGTATTAAGTTGTGGTTGAAAACAATTTTTTGCGATGAGAATTTTATTGATTTTGTTTGAATAAGAATTAGAATTTCAGATCATATTTGAATATGATCTGAAAATTTAGTGCTTCATAATGTAAATCCTATGAGTTCTTGTGATGATATTTTTCAAGTACTTGATTCTTTTTAGAGAGCTCCATTTATACTTGATTATATTAGAATTTCTATAATACTGATATGATACATTTTTAATGTACCGCAGAATTTCCGGGAAAAGATTCTAGATAACATATTTTAGATCTATATTTTCAAGACAAATTGACAGTTTGACCTGAATAGTTTTACTTCAATATTTAATTAATTAATTGTTCTGATCCCGGGGTTCATGATTGGGAGACACACATTAAGTATTTATTGTTCTATATAAGTAGCATAGTGTATTTTTTCATTTAACATTTATATATATATATATATATATATATATATATATACTAGATGACCCTAAAAACGTTGTCTTGTACCCACGTCTACAATTCAAAACTTCCAAATTTTTTAATATTTATCCTATAGTTTTCAATATACTATTTTATGTCCTTCCTTTGTGATTCATTCATGGTCTTTGTATAAGTAGTATAAAAAATTCAGGAAAAAAATAATTCAGTATCTGCGGTAAAAGAACAATATCACACTTGATTTTACCATACAACATAATTGCTTCAATAATTTCATAATCTCGTTTTAGTATAAGTTGCTTTTTGGCAATTATAATTTCTAAAGTACATTTTTTACTAATAATTTATTAAACATTATTATGTTCAAATCTTAGGTGAATTAATTTGTAAAATCTAGTTCATATGAGCACTCTTCAATCTGATCGTAAGATCAACTTGCTAAATATTCCATATCCAAGGCCAATCTAATGAATTTTTGACACATGAAACAAAATTCTGAATCATTTTTTTGATCAGCAGAAATATTTTTTTGTATTGTTAAATAATTTAGTAAAGTAAACCAAAATGCGACATGCATAAGTTTAAAAAAGTAATGTATATGCAATTTTGGACTTATTGCGCTATTTATTAAGCTGAATTATATAATTTCATCTGCCAACATATACTATTGACTGTATCTTACGTTGTTATAATTTCTGGCATTTTTCAGCTACTTTTTGGCAATAATAATGTAGATATTACACTTTTCTTATTCATAATCATGAATATATTATATTCTAATATTGTCTAGGCTCATAAGTGATTTTAAATTTCTTGCAGGTGACAGTTCTTATTTATCAAACTACTTTCAATGTCAAACAATGACATGTCATTTTTTGCAATTTTCTCCGTTTATTTCTACAATATTACTATATTTTATAATCATTTACCTCCTAAGAACTTCCCTTAACAAACTTCAGAAAGATTTATCAAAATCCGAATAATCCTTTAGGAGGAGTATCTTTACATACATCATTACAGAAGAATTTTATATATAAGATATATATATAGTGCACAATTCAATTGTTATTGCATTGAATATTCCCAAGGCTTCATAAAGAAATAAAATATATTTATTATTTTTCTGATAACCTGCGGTCAATTCTATATTTATATATCATGTATGTGCTCTACTGGTTGAGCACTTTAATTTCAAATATTGTGAATTGTGGATGATTTTATTTTCTAATCTCAAATAAATTTAACTACTTATCAAAAATAGTTTTAAAATAAATTAGAATGAGAAATCTAATGCCTATATTAAACTAAATTGCAAATAGATTATAACTAAATTAAATAGCTAAATTGCTAATTATGATTAGCATATGCATTTATTAGATTTCAGATCGTTGACAACAAAATTGCTGAGTATCTTGCTTACTAAACTAGTAATTCCATTCTTAATTTTCCAAAGAAATAAAGTAGAATATGATAAAAATGATGACTCCAAAAATTTTTTAAGAAAAAATATAATTAGAATTTTTTTTAAGTACTCCAGTTTGTACTTGTATTATTTCTATTCAAAAAAATTATCATTTAAAAGGAATAAACTAAAAGATATTTTTATTAAAGATTTAAACTAAAATATATTTTTATTTATCAATCTTCTAAAATATATATTTTTGCACTAAAAGGAGTCAAAATGAAGATAGAAATGGTTTACGGAAATTATGGCTATGTAAATGATTCATATTATAATCAAAATATTAAATCATTTGTCTATCACTGATATAAAAACATGAACTATATGAATATTCAATAGTCTATCTGACCCTACTCGAGTATTTTTATTCTCATTATATTTTATGGCGCTTTATATGTTACAAGCCGAGTACACTTGCACCTGGTTTTTTGAAAGGTACTAATTATTTTTTAAAGCAGGTGTTATTCAAATAAAATTCCCAATATATTTTTTCACTATTATACAATAGGTTGAATATTTTATTAAGGAGTAGACCATCCAATTAAACTAGTATTATGATTGTTATAGGTCATTTACAGTTAAAGTCTTATCGAGTCATTATTATTACCGCATTATCGAGTCATCTTCAATATCTATATGCAGAGTTGTTAATAGCAAGTATTAATGATATGAAATTTATAAATAAAATATTATTGAAAGAATATTTAAATAAAACAAAGAACAAATCTAAAATAAACTAAATAAATGAATAGTCACAATAAATATGTAGATGTCGAATAACCAATCAAAAAGAGGTCTTATTCGTATGAGAAAAGTTCAATATGGTATATAAAGTTTACTTCGATATTTGAAATGTTATATATTCATAGCGAGTTCATAATTTTTACTATAGTAGTGTACAATCAATAGCTTATTTTTAAACTATTTTTTTATATTACTAAAACATTTATTTCATTTCATTATCAGTAATTTTCAATTTCTTACAAAAGATGCTTGCAATATAAAAGCTAATATATTTCTTATTGGGTGTGCGTTTTATCAGGGTGCTCCTGTGTTTGTACAATTTGTTAATTGTGTAAATAAACTCTGAGTAGAGGGATGAAGTTGGTATATGTAATAGAAAATATATTAAAATAGAGAATCGATAAAATTCTAATGAAAATTTGTGATATTGCTCTAATACTATAAATTAGTCTCCAATACTACTTATTCAGTTTAAAAAAAACATATTGTTCAATTGCATTAATTTACAATTTTATTACTAATAATACTATTGTTTTCTATATTTATATTCTATTATTTTTATTACCATAGATATTATTGGTCTCTTCTCATACTGAAAATATGTACTACCAACTAATTTCTGATAATAACAAATGGAATTGTGGATAATAATTATAGTCATTTCATTCAGGTCATTTAAAATTTGTAAACTATTTTACAATTTTTTATATATTTAATATGTATTTTGTTATTATATTATGAATCATAAAATACGGAAAATTCAGCAAATATTATTTTTCAAAATTTAGAAAGTAATCATTGTTGATTATTATAATTATTTCAAGTTTTATTATTTTTGGATTAATTTAATAATTAATTAATCAATATATAGACCAAGGTTGAGCAACCCGCGGCCCGCGGGCCGCATGCGGCCCGCCGGATGCTTTTCTGCGGCCCGCCAAGCATTTTTTAACTACAGATTATTTTTCTAGATATTTTATCAAATACGGCTTTAAGAACTAATTATGTTATCAGTCACATACTGGTAAAAACTGTTGTTCGCAGAAAAATACATTTCCTGATGAAATAAATATTAATTAATTGCAAGAAAAATTGAGAACTTGTCCGAGAGCATAGCAACAACGCATTTCTAAATTTAAAATAATTTAATAAGTAAATCTTATAAAGTCGCGAGGGTAAAATCATCGTGAATGTGCTTTTCAATACTGAAGTACGTTAGCTTAATGGTGATGCAATGCTTAAAGGAGTATATACGACCCAAATGGCGATATTTATAAATTGTTTTTGGATATGAAAGAACAATTGTAGTACTTTCGTAATTTTGGTAATAAATCATAATATCTTTTGCAGAATCTTGTGTTTCGCTTTTCATATTTAAGAAAAAAATGTGAACAAATTTTAATTGTGATTTCAAATGTTCAAAGGTAACAAGACAGCTGTTTTCATGTAAATGTTTTCTTCACTATTCACCATGCAAATAATATAGCATGCAAAATAATACAGATTTAAAAATTGTATTTTTTCAGTAAACATCGAATTTTTTTATAAATCTAACGTCGCCCTGAAAAAAAAAACGCAAATCAAATATGATAATTTTTTTTTGGAAGTACGTATGTGTGCGAACAATTACACAGATCCACAAAAGAGAAGGATAATAATTAATCGCTGGATAATGATTAATCCATTCAGAAAAATTCTAGATTGAAGATTGTGCCAGTTTTTAAATGTTTTTCCATATTTTGTGTCCCAATTTTGACTGTATATTTATTACATTTGAAAACACATGTCACACATGCAATTAAGACAAATTTTTATGTGGACTTGTATTAATTTCAACCATGAAATTCATAAAAAATTGCCATCTATCAAAATTGAGTAAAACATAGCAAAACTGCATACGCGTTGCTACTTTCCGCATTAAAAAATTAAAATAAAGAACGAAATTTAAAAAAAAAAAACGGTTGATATTGATCAGCTTATATAAAAAAGCAGTGCCAAATTTTTTATTAAAGTTTTCAAGTAAATTAGTTTTTCTGCTTAACTATTTCTTTTTATTTTGTAGTAATATTTATAAACACTTATACACTCGTAATTATATAAAATAATACTTTTTTTAATTTTGAATTTTTGTTCTTGTGGCAATTTTATTGCAATTACATTATTCCCGCGCTTAGTCAATAAATCTTTTGACTTAATTTTAGTTCAGACTTTTGAGTTTATGAAAAAGCTTCAATTTTATTCAAAAAGAAAAAGCACTTTATTTTGTTCTTTATTTCAATTTTTTAATGCGGAATGGAAAACTACATACAACTCCAAATTTTCATTATTATAAAATAGTCATTTAAGTAGCCCAATCATTTTTTATATAGCTCGGTGGTCGATGAATTAACTATATTCGCCATTTTTGTGAACATTTTTAATTGAAATTCGATCAAGATTTTCTGAGTTTAGAAAAATTCCTAAATTTATCCAATCTGTCTGCTGCAACATTTTAAAAACAATTCTTAGATATTAGCAACGAAAGGGTTAATTCCGATAAAAATAACTGATTTGTAGACTTATCCTAACGGTACATGTCTTGCAGAAGGAGCAATTCTAGCAAAAAAAAATAGAAATTTAATATTATATATGAAGATAAAACTGTTTTTTATAGCATAGCATAATTCAAATATGGATGTTAGTATTTCAGCATTGCAGTGGGTAAATTATCAATGTAATTTGTGTTAGCTGCCCCTCATTTATATACCACAAAATTATACATTCAGAATTAGTTAGTCATTTCTTTTACTAATGATTTTCTAAAAATATTCTCTGTGGCTAAACGTTCGCCGGGTCAGCTAGTATATATAAATTACGTGCGGCCCGCCATAAAATTTTAAAATTTAAATTGGCCCGCGGGTTAAAAAGGTTGCTCGCCCTTGATATAGACTATATATATTAGAGTGATCCTTAACATAGTCATTTTTGAATTTTTTTTGCTCCCAAGCCAATACTTCCAAATTAATAAAAAAAACAATCTCTATTAACATTTAGCTAGAGCGCACCCCAATTAAAAGTTTCTCATATTTGTTATTAACACATGATTCATAAAATGAATATTTGGTGAAAAACAAAATGAATGTTAAATTCAGAATAAAGACTGTAGAATGATTTTATTTATTGTCCACAATTCTATTTTTTAGTTAGTAGTATTTTCAGTATGAGCACAGACCAATATTGCTAGCAAATTTTGTCATTATAATGATGCACAGAATTTTTATACTATTTTGAATCGAATTTTGACTTCAAAATAAATGATCTCGATTAAATTCGCTTCGCTATCGCACGGAATAAATAATTCTGACTATCGTGCATTATGTGTGCCAATAAATTGTCACAATTATTGGTAATTTGAAGATTCATAAATGAGTATCATTAATAATTTTCAGAATACATTTGGATCATATTATACATACTATATGCATTATAACATATTTAATTTAGAGGGCCATATTAATATTCATTTCGTATATATTACGGTTCGATTTACCATTACGGACAGCATGATATCAAGCACTAGTGATATCCATTTTTTTTACAATGTAGATAAAAAATATTTGAATTGATGAATATAATTAAAATAAATGATCGTATAACATTAATTCTAATTCAATCAATTCATCATACTATTTCTGCTTGAGACAGTGTGCCTACTTTTTTTTAGTTTTTGCATTAATTATTTATTCATTATGTCTGTTCTTATTAACAATTATTACTCTTATTTTTTGTGTTTTCTCTGGTTTGACTGATGAATGATGACGCGCATCAAGTGTCGAAACGTATAATGAAATATTGTTTCTATATTTACTTTTATTAATTCGAAAAATGGACTGCAAATTATTTCAAATAAATTCTAATTACAAAAAAAATCTATGAAATAGATAGGTTTTTCTTTGGATTGCTATCTAAAAACCAACTGATAGAAGAAGTTTGAGTGCAAAACCTTAGAACTGTTGAGTAAATACAAAAAATAATATAACTAGTTGGTATTGGTATTTTGCCTTGAGGCAAGTTACATAAACTTTTCGATATGTGTGAATAATCGACTTTATCAAAAAAAGGAAATTAATTTATGAGTGATTAAGAGTATTTCGAGTGGATTTATTACGCATAATTGAAAACGAACGACCACGTTAACTCTTTTTTTTCTGAAAGCAAATTTTGAAAAATCAATAATTTTTATAATTGAACCAGTTTCCGTGTGACTTTAATTGTTCAGTATGTTCATTAAGACCAGGTACTTTATCGTTATACCAAGTAAATCGTCTAATTTTAATTTTGACAAACGTCAAAGAAACTACTCATTTTCTCAAACTTTAATAAATTTTTTAAATTAAACTACTTGTCGTAAGGCCGTTATATTTCAGTAAATTCTATAAGACCATGATATATATCGCCAATCGGCTTGAATTTTATTTTCAATAGTTAACTACAAGAAAACGGCTCGGTAGATTTTCATTTTTCACCTAAAACTACTCAGTATCATTCCAAGTATGAGCTTAAATGTGGACGAAAAGTTTAACACTTTTTTCTTGGCAGATCGTCGCACTGACAAACGATAGTCCTCATTGAGATACATCAAATGGCTTTTAAATTTATTAAATCGGTCCAGGCGTTTTAGAGCAAACGTCGATGAAAGGTCTCATTTTGACAAATGCCAAAAAACTATATCAATTTTTGCAAACTTTGACGAATTTTTAAAGCTAAACGACTTGTCGTAGGACCGAAATATTTCGATAAAAACATGAAGATGAAAAATAAAAAAATAATTATCATTTTCATTTGATCATTCTAACAAAATATATCTTATATAAGTGTAGAATCTTTGACGAACAGAAGATTTCAAAAATTGTTTTATTTATGAACCTAATATTGTGATAATATAACAGCAAAATGATAGTTAAATTGTTTTCATTTTAACTATGAAAATTTAGTTTATAGTTTTAGTTAAGCCAGTTAGTTAAATTTTCAAAAAAATTAAAAATATTGAGAATTGTGCATATTGCTTTTGATGAAAATAGTACATAGAACTGAGAATAATTAAAACTTTCTGCTTTGTTATCTTTATCTAAATAATGCGCATAATAATAGTAATTAAAATTTATGACTTAAAATGTACGTTTTTTGAATGTAGGGTCACTAAACTTGTATCTACTATCAAAAAGTCAGTGGAAGAACTAAAATATAAATGTTATCATGAATAATACAACATTTTTCATTAAATAAAATAGCAATTTAAGATAACTTTCATTATTTCAATGAATCCCTAATTAAATTCAATCTACTCGATATTATAAATCATTCGAAAATAAATCATGATACTTTATACTTTTTTATATAAATTTATCTAACACTTACATCAATATAAATCCTTTACTATCCTTGATGTTAAATCTATGCACTCAATTATCCAAAAACCACTTGATGCTCACAAATGAATGTAAAACACAGCACACGAATAACTAATTCCGATAAGACGACACCGTATCTAAATAAATGGATTAGATTTAAACCAATTCGAAACTATTTACCGAAAATAGAACGCGAAATGGGTTTCGAACCGTTTGCGCGGTATTATTCGAATTCCTCCGAACTGCTTTGGACGAAGGCAGAAGCGATACTGAATGACCGCGAGGAAACGATTCGAAGAGAACGAGTAGAGAACTAGTAGAGCTTGCTTGGATGGCGTCTACTCGTATGCTACGCGCGGCGGGGTGGAATTGAAACTGTAAATGAGTTTGGGGTTGATATGAAATTGGAGAAATGTTTATTGAAAAGTTCTGTTTTGTGGTTTGTGCAATGTGTAATCTTATTAACGTGGTTTGTATCGTGAGCAATTTTATTAACTTGACGAAAGAAAGTTTTTACTTTTGGCAATAGATCGAATTTACTATTAATTAACTTCCCGTGGGGCAAGTTATAGTAATCGCAAAAAAATCGAAAATGATAATTTTTATATATCTTTACGTTTCAAAGGTTTCTGAAAATTTTGGCATACCTCAGTATAAAATGGATGTGTGTGTATGTTTGCAATTCTTCGTTCACGTTTTCGGGCGCACGGATCAACCGATTTGAATGGTTCAAAAAGCATTTGATTCCTATTGAGAGGGAGATGTGCTGATTAGTTTATGGCAAAGGCAGGTCCAGCTGTTTCGGAGATACGGAGCAAAGAGTACAAAATAGAAATCGAGTTCTTGAGATCTTTCAAATGGCTGGGCCTGCCTTTGCCAAATACTAATAACCACTTCTCCCAATCATTACTAATTGAATGTTTTTTAGATCATTCAAATCGGATACCCCGTTCTCTCAAAAACTCGATTTCCATTTTCTGCACTCTTTGTTCTTTATCTCTGTAACGGCTGGACCAAAAACTAATTAGCACATCTCCCTATTAATAGGAATCGAATGTTTTTTGAACCATTCAAATCGATTGATCCGTGTGCCCGAAAACGTGAACGAAATAATGCGGACACAAAACACACACACACATCCATTTTTTTCTGAGGTTTGCCATAATGTTCAGAAACCTTCAAAACGTGAAGATATGCAAAAATTTTCATTTTCGATTTTCAGCCCATTATTATAACTACACTACGGGAAGTTAAAAAAATGCCATTTGGCGGTCAAAGATGTTTATTGGACATATGCACATCAAATTATCAGATATTTCATGGAGATTTAAATAATACGTATATAAATGTTGTTTAAAATTGTTCGAAATTGCCAATATATTTCGAAATATATTTTTTTCTGTTCAAGAAATCTGACTTTTTCAAAGTTTAAAAAAAAATCTTCTTTAAAAAACTTCATTTTTGGTACGGTAAGTTCCAGCAATTTGCCTTAAGACACGATGCCATGGACCACTAGTTCTTTATTTGTATGAGAATGTCCAAACGAGACCAGCTCCTGAGGATAACGGTAAAAAATCGAGAATTGCAAAATGTGGATCTCTTCAAGTACATCCTGACCAGATACTGTTCAAGAGAGATAAGGGCCAAAATAGCAAGTCCCAAATGAACATTCACGAAAATGATAACGCTACCGACAACCAAATTGAATATAGATTTGGATCATCGCTTTGTAGGGATCAGAGACATGGACTACTCGAAAAGCCAACAAAAATTATCTGAATAGTTTTGAAATGTGGTGCTGGAAACAAATGGAGAAGATGAAGTGGCCAGACAAAATAATAAATAAAGAATACTGAGAAGAGTGGGCTAAGAAAGGGCTCTATTGAGCACGATCATGAAAAGGAAGGGAAACGGGGTTGGATCAACACTGCAAGAAGAGCGCCTCTTACACGACTTCGTCAAAGGTAAAATATAGGACTAAAAGGACCGGGAAGAAGAAGAATGCAGATAATTGATGACTCACACCAGAAGGCAAAATACAGAAACTTGAAAGCCGAAATAAATGATCAAGTTACATGGAATCAGAAGCTTGGAAATGAAAATGGATAAATATGTCTAAAAAATAGCGAATAAGAACAATAAAATTATAATGGGAATAATACACAAGAGAGGAAAAAAATCATTGATTTGTGGTGCTCTCAAATCACGGACTTACCTTCGAGCAGACAGTTATTTATTATTATATGTTTATTTCGTAAAGTCTTTATTATAATTATTAGAATACCAAATATTTTTAATGATGTTTATTTCATCATTTGATATATCCCAATAAAACCTCCTGTCAATTAGCTTTTCGTCTAAGTTGTTTCTTTAGAACTCCGCCGAAAATTGCAACATTCTTCGTGCACGTTTTCATAAAAATTCTGAAGCTATTTTAAAAATTTCAAAACAAATCGCTAAATATCATTTGAAAGTCATGCTACTAAGTTTTTGAATCTTTCAGACCGTTATAACATAATTAAACGCTAAAATTAGTTTTTTGCATTTTTAAAGAGATATGGTATTAAAATTCATGATCTAGAATCGAACATCTTATGAAAATTGGTTGAATTATTACAAATTCGATAAAATTTGAAATAATGGGCCCGGTTTTGTTACCAGTAAGCGCATGTTAGTGCACTATTATAATTAAAATTACAAATGTTAAAAGCCTGTCTAAGATTTTGTGATTTATTGTTTTATGCAAACCGAAAGGTTATCTTGAATATATTACTTTGCATTAAATGAATTCAATATTATAAAATATTACATCAATGTATTCCAATTGAAATGGAATAATTAAAAATTTTCTTAAAATAGATAAATATCGAAATACATTCATGCAGAGGCAAAAGTAAAACATAAACGCAATCTTTATTTTTTCCAATGAATCTTCAAAGCTTTGTAAACATAATAATTCTCTTTCATCTTTCACATCATCAATTCAATAAAATATCAAATTGGAAATGGTAATTTTATATTAATTGTAATGAAATGCTATTTAATTTGTTCAATAATATAATTAAATGATCAAATAAATATATATATTTGTTATTAATTACTTGAATGTTAACAAATTCAAAATGAAATTACGTGTAACAAAATAATATAAACATATTATCTGTATCTATATGGAAACATGTTGATCTGTAAACAATTGCACATGCTGCTCCATCGATAGTCAAAACAAAATAAAAGTACCCTCAACAATTCTATTTCGGGAACAATTCTCTTTTCTATTCTATTAGTGCATCTTGCGATTCAGTTTATTTCTTTCGAATTGATTCGAGCAGGAAATATAAGTGGAGCCATAGTCTTAACTTTCTTTATTTTAAATTTTAAGTTCGTTGAACTGATTATTTTTTCTCTCCGCAATATTTTAAATGATTAAATTATTCTCAAACCGCAGGTGATTTCATTATTAAACTAGTTGATATTGGTATTTTGCCTAAAGGCAAGTTACATGAACTTCCTGATATGTGTAAATAATCGGTTTAATCAATAAAATATAAATTTATTTATGAGTTATTAAAAGTATTCCGAGTGGATGTACTCGTATTACACATAATTGAAAACGAACGAACACGTTAACTCAGAACACGCAAATTTTCTAAAATCAATCAAAAACGTTAACACACGCAAATTTTCTAAAATCAATCATTTTTATAATTGAACCAGTTTTCGTAGGACTTTAATGGTTTAGTATGTTTATTAAGACCAAGTACTCTATCGTTATACCAAGTAAATCGACTAATTTTAATTTTAACCAACGTCAAAAAAACTACTCATTTTCTCAAACTTTGATGAATTTTTAAAATTAAATTACTTGTGGTAAGGCCGTAAATTTTCAGTAAGTTCTATATGACCATGATATATATCGCCAAAAAAAGTTTCATAATAATCGGTTTAAATTTTTTTCAACAATTAATTACAAGAAAACGGCTCAGTAGATTTTCACCTAAAACTAATCAGTATCATTCCCAACTAATATCTTTCGAACAGTTTTTGATTTTTTAAAATCGGTTCGGTAGGAAGAGCTTAAATGTGGACGAAAAGTTTAATACTTTTTTCCAAATTCCAAAGAAACGGCTCGGCAGATCGTCGCACAAAACTGAGAAAAGATAAGATCTTTACCGAAAACTAATCAGCACGATTCTCAACCAATATTTTTCGGTTTTTGAATTTTCAAAATTGATTCAGAATTGCAGGCTAAAATATGGTCAAAGAATTTTTCACTTTTCTGCGATTTACAAAGAAAATGTTAGGCTGATTATCGCTCAAAACTCAGAAACGCTAGTCCTCATTGAGATACATCGAATGGCTTTTAAATTTTTTAAATCGGTCTAGTCGTTTTTGAGAAAACGTCGATTTACGGCAAAAAATCTGTTCACATACACGCACACACATACTTTTTCCAAATTTGGTCTCATTCGATTCAGAATGGCTGAAACGTCGAGAAAACATGAAATTAGCTAATCGGATTTTTTTGATGAAAACATGAACTTCTTTTTCGGGAAGTTAATAACAGAGAGATAAATGAAAACTAATCGTTTTTTTTTTTTAATGTTAAAAAGGCGTACTTCGGACATTATGCCTTTAAAGTGTATGTATATGTCCAAAAGAGGTATGTTGGTGCCATAACAGAATTGTCATGGAAAAAGGCAGGGAATTATAAAGACGGTCGAGGAAAAGCGAAAGTGTTAGCTATCAGCGGTATGTATCAACATTTCTTCTCTGAAAACAATGTAATTTAATTATTTTTAATAGAAATATTGAATTTTAGAAGATACTGAGCATTTAAATTTGTTGACCGTAACGGTGGACGGTCGTCTGGATGTTCCTCCAAGCAATTTTTGTTGAGGAAGTAATTCAACAAAATTATGAAATACGAGAGAATAAGAAAAAACAACAGTTGTCTGGTATTACTAATAAAAAAATATGGACGCAGGCTTGCGAGCTGAGCCAACAATTTTTGATAATAATGTGATTGACGAGGAGATGATTTTTGTTGTGGAAGAAAATCCATCTGAAGCTACAGTTGGGTCTCCAGTGGATTTTCAGCAGTCTCAGGTTTTGGAGCAAGCAGATGTGTGCAGTGACTCAGAAAACTCTACTAGTCAATTCTCTGAGGAGCACATTAAGTCATTTGCAATGACTTAATCCAGTAAAAGGTATAGTTTAATATTATAATAATAAAGTTCTCTAATGTAGAGTTACTCTAATGTGCTTATACATATTCATATTCGATTAGTTACCAAGGAAGCCTTAAAAAATCATCAACCATGGGGAACCGTATTACAATATGCATATAAACATATCATTAATTATGATCAAATTGTACCAAGTAGTTTTGTTTCTAGTTTTATTTATATACAAAAACGTTAGTAAACGGGCCTCAAGTGTTACTAGAGACTCAAAATATTAACTTTTTTGAAATGTTAATATGAAAATGCACTTTTTGGCATATTTTTCTCAAACACGGTGTTCTGAAAGATCTCATTTGTATAATTATATACTCATTGGTATTTATAAAACATTTTCTAGGATATATTATTTTTTATTTATGTTATTTAAATTTAGAACCTAAATTTGGTATCGATTAAATGGACATTTAGTCGAATAACATTTTCCCAGTTATAATTTCCCAGAATTTATCGAATAATAGATAGTAATATATGAAGGTCCGGGGTTAAAAAGGTCCACCACCGATGTGTCAAACATCAGTAAAGTTAATCATTGTTTAACAACAATATTTGAAAGTAGAGGAATAAAGATGTATAACCTGCTTCAACCTTAGTTTAAAAACGGTAATCTTTGAAATGGGGGAGATAAACGATCTTTGAAAATCCATAATAAAAGTATTTCTTTCTTTGGTAGTTTTTTAGCATTAGTTAAAAATGTAATTATTTTGTAAAATACTTTTAAAAGTTTAATAAGGCTTTAAACCTTTTCGCCACCTGCCCGTTTCAAGTTACCCCGCCTATAGAGTAAAAAGGTCTAGATAAAATGATGAAGTAGAAGGCAGTTTACACTGAACGTAGTCAGATAATTGCTCGTTTGATATGTGTTATTTGTTGTGACATAATTGTTATAGTTTTCACAATATAGCTTATATTTGCTCAAAATCAAATTGGACCTTTGTGCCTCGCCCTGTTCTACCTGTATACTTTTTATTAAATTTACTTAAATTCATCGTATGTTACTTGAAACTTTTCAAAAAGCAGGTCCAAGAAGAAATACTTGATTCATTTTCTATCTCTACTCGCAAAAATTTGAAAATTTTGTATAAGCTCAGTAGTATTATTTACAATTATACCAAAATCCAGAATCCAAAAAGAATCTAAAAAACTTGAAACGTAATCAATAAGTCGAAAGACCAAAAAAGACTTGGATGGATTATACTGTTTTCTATAGAAAGTGTATAAATCTTCAAGTTTGATTGTATTGACAAAATATAGACAAACTAATGGGGTTTATTGTTTTTATAATACTTAAACAACACACCCTTATACACTTAAAGTATTAATATTTTTGATTCTCTAAAAATATATATAATATTTCAGGATAGAAAGCAACCTTACTAAATACCTAACCTAAAATTACACCTCGATATTTTGACGTATAGAACTTTTTTAAACATTTTAAGTTCTTAAAATCGAAAACCTTTTTAAAACTTTAGGTTACTAAAACTGCTCTAAGAATGCCATAAGTCCACTGGGAAGGTCTTGCACTTGTATGGCGTTTTGGGTAAGGTTTATCACGTTTTGGGTAAGGTGCTGTAGAACATAAAAAGGTTTTAAATTTCGACACGGGTTGTATGCCAAAATGATCAGGAATCTTTGAAACGTAAAGAAATATAAAAAAATTCATTTTCGACTTTTTTGCAATTACTATAGCGTATACTCAACGAGGAGTTAATAAATTTTGTCCAATTTCCAGAATAATCTCATTGATCAAATTTTTTTGAACATTATGCCTCTATTATTTAATAAATAGTTTATTGAAAATAAATAATATCTTTGATATTAATTTTTTTGTTATATTTATAATTTCTACATCTACAAGTATGCCCTGTAGTTGTTCAATTATAAAAGAAAGATCTCTTCTTTTATTCAAACTTATTCCAACTATAACAATGTTTGCATAACATAGGGTCTATCTAAAAAACGCATATGTGTATTTTATTTCCATTTTTTCATGCACAATATATAATAGGAGAAAAGACCTTATTTTGAGAAGTTTATATTTACATTCCCTTAGTGCACATTAGCTTAGTTATCGGTTATTCATAAAAAAAAAGAAATATGAATCTATCATTACTTTTATTGTTGTCTAATATTTAATGCTATTGAGTGTTTGCATTTGTTAACGATTTAGAAAATGTGAATTATAGAGATATGTCAATACATATTAACTATTGAGAATTTTTGAATGGTCTTGTGATTTTACTTTGCAATTTGGATATCAAACTGAACACTTGCTAGCATTTTTAATTGTCCATTAGAAATTACTATGTCAAATTGAAATGCAGCAAAATATTTTTAGTTTTTGACTCATGATAGTAACAAATATATTATAATTCATAATTATAATTTATAATTAAAATCCATAGAAAATGACACTTTAACGTAAGGAAACTCAGTACATAAACCCTTTTTACATATTATTAACTTCTCGTAGAGTAAGTTATAGTAATGGGTCAAAAATCAAAAATGAAAATTTTTGCATATCTTTATATTTGAGCGATTTCTGAACATTTTGGCATACCTCAGAAAAATGGAAGTGTGTGTGTTTTTTGTGTCCGCAATTTTTTTGTCCATGTTTCGTACAGATCAACCGATTTGAATGCCAAGGCAGGTCCAGCCATTACGGAGATACGGAGTAAAGAGTGCAGAAAATAGAAATCTAGTTTTTGAGAGAACGGAGTGAATCCGATTTGAATGACCCAAAAACATTAAATTTGTAATGATTGGGAGAAGTGCTAATTAGTTCTTGGCAAAGGCAGATCCAGCCATTAGAAAGATACAGAGCTATTTATACAAAAAAAATGCAGTTTTTGAAAGAACTTAGCATCCGATTTGAATGATTCAAAAAAACTGCTTGTTTTGATAAAACAATTGCTTTCGTAAAAAAAATATTTAAAAAAAATTTTTTTTTGTATATTGAAAATAATTCAGATTTTACTCGCAATATTAATTCTGTCTAAAGTTCTAAACCTCACTTATATACTTTACGTAAATCATTTTAACTTTGTAAATCAGTTTATATAATTCTTATAAATATTATCCAATTTATAATAATCTATTCGAAAACATTTAATATTCCTCGAACAATTTGTTACCCGCGGGAAGTTCCAGCAATTTACCTTAAGGCACGATGTCATACACCACAAGTTTGTTACATATATGATAAATATATTTATTATTGTCCATAGTGATTAGAGCTCTTTCCTTTCAATCACAAGATTCCGAGATCAATACCTATCCTGGACACCTTGATATCAAGCAGTAGTGTCATCGACTTGAAAATAGATGAAAGTATTTTTTTAAATAAAAATAGCCTTTACCGTAGTACGCATTAGACATTTTAATAACAAAGTAGCAAATACAGATGGGGCCAATCGTTGGATTTCTTGAGTTTAAATCATAGACCGCGTCACTTGCGGTTTCATGATCTCCGATATATATATATATATATATATATATATATATATATATTTAATTTTTTGTTTTGTTTTTTTTTCATATTTTAGCTTAACCCTCCGTCGGTCGGCGTGGTCTGGCCAGACTTTTTTCGACTTCAATTAAAAAAAAAAATACTTCTAGTAATCCTATCGACTTGAAATTTCTTGACTTTTCCTAAAATTTCATTAGCTGTCGATCAATGAAAAAATCAGGACGAAAAAATGTACAGGAGGATAGTCATAAGGATATTAACTTTTTTATACTTTGAACGGTCGGAAAAGTCTGTCTAGACCACCCATACATTTTGTATGAAATATACGCTTTTTGATATATATAAACCAGTATTTTGTCTTTTTTCATGGTATTTTCTATTCAAACTGCGTTGTTTATATTCTTTGCTATGTGTTCTAACATGAATGTTAGTAATTTCATGACGAGAGTTCTTTGAAAACCTACCAAACTTATTGGTAATCGCAAACACTGAAAATCGGATGAGTAATGCACACATTCATTTCAAAGGCGCCGAAAAAGAATAAATGTTGTTTTCATTGATTTAAAACAGAAAAATTAACAAAAAAGCAACGATTTTTTTATATTTCTTGATTTTTTTTATATAATCGTTAATAAACAAGACACCAAAAACTCATTTATCCCATATAAATGCATGTAAAATGAATGGTGGTCCAGCCAGACTTTTCCGACCGTTCAAAGGTGAAAAAATATCCGACCGACGGAGGGTTAAATACGCGTTACCCATGTTCAAAGTCACTTAGAAGTTGAGTGGTAATGTTCATGATTATGTAACGTACAATAAAGCGTTTAGAGGTAAAATTTCTTTATGTCTGAGACTTTTCACCAAACTATAAACTATAAACTATTATTATTAACACTAATTACAAAAGATTCCTATATTCACTAAATTATTCATCAAATTTCATCGTCACACTTTCAAAGTATAATTAATGCAACTTTTTATTATTGTTTTTTTAAATTTAATATATAAATAAGTATCCCACCCGAAGCTCAATGGAGCCCCCATGGTTTGATGTTGTTTTAATAGATTTTACGACCAGAGCGAGTTGACATCAACTTTTTCCAGAAGTCAATGTGCATTGCACATGCGGGCACGTGTGCCGCGGCCCTTAAATCACGATTGTTATAAATATTACTAGCCGAACATAAATTTCATAGTTATGCAGGTATGAGTTGACACAATTATTTTTAGAATTTATTTCATATTTATTACTTGTTTTTGCAGCGTGATTTATTAAATTTTATTTATTCGAATATTTCTGCGCGCAGAATTTCTAATACAGATATAATAAAAATTTGGTATTACAATTAACAAGTAATTGTTATACTTAAATATGAAAACCTATTGACATACTTAAGTCTATAATTGCCAAAAAAAATTACTAAATAGGAATATTATGTTAAAAAAAAGTAATATACGAGGGTGAGCCGAAAACTTCCCGACTTAACAATGATACAACAATTTTTTTCTATTTTTTTATTTATATTTGTGCATTAATCCTCATATGAGGATAGAGTTATATACCTCTACACACTTCTCCCAGCGATGATTTCATCACTGAAACCCATTCAAATAGTACTTGAAAAATTTTTGTGCAAAAGTTGTTCACAAAGTCCATTATCCTCATTTGACAAAAATGTATGTTCTCCGAGCTCCGAGGGCTGTTTTTACATGAGGAAATAAAAAGAAGTAGCTTGGAGTCAGATCTGGTGAGTAAGGTGAATGGTCAAGTAGTTTTAAGACAACGGCGCTAGTCCTGATGAAACAGGATTTTCTTTTCCTGAAAATGTGATCTTTTTTCATAATTTATGCCTTGTCAAGTAATATTACGTAGTATGCTTCTGTATTGGTTTTTGTTTTTTGAAGATAATTCATTAAAATAGCTATATGACTACCTCAAAATATAGAAGATATCACACTCCAAGCCAAAATAACTGCTTTTGTTCTTTTTATAGCTGACCAATAACATAAGATCTTCCATACTTTAATTCGGCTTTCGTCTAACATCATTTCGTGAACTTTAGCAATGTTATTTTCAGAAGTTGAAATTTTTGGACTTCCTGAACGATCATTGTCTCCCAAGCTCTTTCGGCCACGTTTAAACTCAACTCCAAAAATTTTGCTGTGACAAATGATGGTGCCCATACACAGAATACAATTTATCTTTTATTTGGGCATCCGCATTGCCTTTCAAAAACAAATATTTAATAACAGCTCAATAAACAATTTTCTTCATTTTCACAGAAACACTTACATGTTTTTACTCAAACGGCTGTCGATTGAAATGGCCAAATTTTTGAAGAGTAACTCCTAAAAGATGTACAACTTTGTTCACCAGTTTTTATTGACGAGTGTTTCGTTTTGAGGTCGGAAACTTTTTTTATTAACTTGTTATTTAGTTTAACTTCTGCTTCCGTACTTGATCCTGCGCTTCGGCTTTCAGTTCCCTGTATTTTTTCTTCACGCCTAAGTCGTCAATCATTTGCATTCTTCTTCTTCCTATTTTTTTCAGTCTTACTATTTTACCCTCGACGACGTCGTACTGGAGGGACTCTTTTTGCAGAAGGGGTCCGATAATTGATATATATTAATGTATTAATAAATATTAAGTTTGTTTTTGTCCAATTTTTTTAAAAAATTCAATTACTCTGAAACTCCTAAATTTAATTTAGTGATTTAATTAATGAAAGGTAGACGGATATATTTGCTTCATTTATGTGTCTTTAAAGAAAAACATAGATGAAGTTTTTCAGTTGTACTGAATGAATCGGTAAACTAGTTTTGTTAAATTTATTTATTTATTTATTTTTTATTTGCCAATAGAAAATGATTTTTATTTAATTAATTGCTATTAAATTCAGTATTCCATGTATCCTGTATTACTGTATTATGTATAGAAGATCTACCTAAAAGCTTCCGAACAAATTCGATTATAATATACCTAAGTGTGCATAAATTCCAACTACTTATTTATAAGGGCAATAACTTTTCGGAAACACGTAACGTGTATCAGTCACACACGCAACTAAATAAAATTTTATTGCTTTCAGAACACGTAATTAAAATTTAGTAATTTTCAGATAGTATTCAATATGTACATAAATAATCAAAGAAGAGCACTTTTCTAATATCATATAGTTTTCTTTTAGACTATATTGCAATACTGGATATTATCTATAAACGAGAAATGTAAATTTAAGGAAGCATATATGCATATGAATTATGTAGATTTCCAGAATAAATTTTGTGGTAACATTTCTACTCAAAAGCAGATGCATCTCAATACTAGAAAACCAAAATGTTTTTTCATTAAAAGCTTTACTCATGAGTTGCGGAGCAAGTTGATCTATATGTTTTATATACATCTCATTTCAAATCGCTATAATCTAGTACAGAAATTCAGTGTTTCTTTGAAGTCTAAAATCTTTTAATTATAAACTAAAAATATTTAAACTTCTGTAACTAACCATATTTTACCGTATAAATCTAAATAAAACCATATACATCTACTTGAATTAGGAAGTTGGTAGTTATATTCTTACAAAATCTCGACTTATATTTCTAGTGTATTTTTTTAACAGCATTCAGAACTATTCTTAGTATTCCATAAGCTGTTGTGATGTATTTTCTACTAATTGGCTTAACTTGAAGGCTCAATGGCTTTCTCTTTGTGGTGAATTTTTTAAATAGGTTGTACTTTTAATAGCTATTTTGCAGAAATGCTTCAAAAGGCTATATTTATGTCTATATTTATTTATTGAAAAGGGATATCAATACTGCTTGATATCAGCTTGATATCAATCTTCACTGCTTCTGGTGTTAAAATTACGTTTATAAATAATGATACCATATAATTACTCATTTTACATCGGTATAAAAATCATCTACGAGCGATTGAATATTACGAACAATTTGAGTACTGCTTACCAAATTTACTTAACAGGACAGTTCTAAATATAGTATTGAATGAAAAAAAATGAGTACTATTGAAATGCGGTTCCCAAATCTTCCAAATTGATCAGTGCCTCAGAATAGGAATGAAAAACTGTATTGGTTTGAGGCGATTTTGAGCCAAGTAAATGGCGTCGGATATGCATTGCAAAGTTATTAGAAAAATGCAGATTAATAGCTTAGCTTACCAGGAAAATTAAATAACTAACAATATATAAACATTGATACATAGAAATATGAATCATTGGTCATTGATTTACCAATGTTCATTGTTCATTGACAAGTAGGTTTGTCATGGATAAGTGGCAAAAATTATAAGTATTGGCGATTGTAATCAGTGACCATTGGCTATTTAAACTGCATATTCTAAGACGTTTAGAAGAATTTTGTGACTGTCTCTGAACAAACAAATAAAACAAATAAAACTATAAACAATTAGATTATTATAGTCTTCATTATAAACTTTTCTTCAGTATGAACTCAGCCCATCATTATCCTAAAATTCTGATTTAACTCTTTTTTTTAAACAAAATCGTATATAAAAAAAAGTTATAGAAAATTTTGCTTCTGGCAGTCGCTTTTTTGTGCAAAACAAATTGATTTTGTTGTAAGTTTTGTAAAAACATATAGTGAAAATATTGTTTGCTATTTTTACGGCCTTTGCATGAAATTCGTGCCTCTAGACCAGATTAACTTCGTAATATAATGCAAAATATGAATATGTAACAAAACTAGTGGTGTATGGCTTCGTGTCTTAAGGCAAATTGCTGGAACTTCCCGTATGGTAATGAAATATTCGAAGAATATTAAATGTTTTCTAATATATTATCATAAACACTGAAACTTTCATTATTCATATTTTATAGACAATTGGACAATTATTCGTATTTTATGGATAAATTGGTTGATGACGATTATAAAAGTTTATATGAAAATGAAATGAACAGAACATCATGAAGGAGAGTTAGAGTGAAGGATACTGTGTCATTTTTTTAAGAATTATATTAACAAAATTGCAAAGTTAGAATAATTGATTTCAAGTTTATAAGTGATTTTTTGGAAATGAAAAAATATTGAAATTAAAAAAATTGCTTGCCTCAGAAACAATCGTTTCTTCGAAACAAGCAAAAGGTTTTTTGAATCATTCAAATTGGATGCGTGGTTCTCTCAAATACTGCTATTTTTGCCCATTTCACTCCGCAGTTCCAAAACAACAGCTGAACCTATCTTTGCCAAAAACTAATCACCATTTCTTCCTATCATTACAAATGAAATGCTTTCTGAATCATTCAAATCGGATGCTCCGTGCTGTCAAAAACTCGATATCTGTTTTCTGCACTCTTTGCTTAGTATCTCCAAAGTGGCTGGGCCTATCTTTGCTGAAAACTAATCAGCACGTCTATCGATCTATCATCGACTGAATACGATATAAACCGCATCCAGTATGGGTAATTATATTTAAACTATAAATTTCTTTCTATTTAAATGTGGTCAGATTATGGCTTCACAACTCCTGACGATACATAGGTTTGAAGGCGTTATTCTTCGTTTCCACCCTAGTTGGTAAATATTTTATTTATATTTACGTTTTAGGGTGCAACCGCATGGGACTATCGCGTGATTGTCACTCGGCACGCCATACTTTCATCTCTTTTAATGCGTTTTTACTATTACAGAATACCTATTCTACTGCGACTGAAATTGTTTTACTGATAAATAATGCTACTTACAATCATTGTATGATATGATATAAAGTATAGATTTATCGAATCGTTCTGATACTAAAGGGCCGATTCTGCCGTGAAATAGACCAATGTTAGGTAGGGTCTAAGGGCTACGTTATGTAACGGTACTAAATACTGTCAAACCCATGTCGTTGCTGAGCAGTCAGGCGTTTTAGATGGAAAACTCAACCTAGAAAACGCACAAATGTAAAACAAAACAGTGTTTTCATAACTGCATCTTTGTGATGTGGTATAATAACATTAGAGTAAAGTTGCACTCTATGTGTAAAAAGCCTGATTGCACAGCAAATACATGGCATTTTGACAGTATTTAGTACCATTTTGTATGAGGAGCGCTACGTAACATTGCCCCTACCATAGATAAATATTAAATACATGTAAAATGGCCCTTACGTAACATTAGTCTATTTTACGGCAGAATCGGCCCCTAACATTGGATGTCATAGTTACAAATGCAATGAAATTATTAGCCATTGCATGAACGTCATGATATTAAAAATATCCAAGTTGATCAAGAAAATGAGATCTAACATATAAATTTTTAGCTAGAAAAAAACTGCTAACTAGGTGTAAGTGGCGTTTTGCTTTAAGACAAATTGCATAAACGTATCCATAAGTGTATATGTAGTTATAGTAATCGCAAAAAAATCTAAAATAAAAATTTTTATATATCTTCACGTTTCAGAGTTTTCTGAACATTTTGGAATACTTTAGAAAAAATGGTTGTATGTGTGTGTGTGTGTGCGGATACAAAATTTCGTCGACGATTTCGCAAACACGTTTCAACCGATTTCAATTATTCAAAAAACATTCGATTCCTATTAATAAGGAGACGTGCTGATTAGTTTTTGGCATAGGCAGGTTTAGCCGTTTCGAAGATACGAGGCAAAAAGTGCCACAACCGTAACTCAGCTTTTAAGAGAACGGAGTATCCGATTTTAATAATTCAAAGAACATTTTACTTGTATTGACAAGATGAACAACTGATTAAATTTTCATGAAGGCAGGTCTAGCGGTTTCGGAGATCTAGTGAAAAAAGTAAAAAAATGCCATTTGGCGGTCAAAAATGATCATTAGACATATGCACATAAAATTATCAGATATTTTATAGAGATTTTATAACAATAAGTATAAATTTTGTTTACATTCCTATGGGTTCTGTACCAATGTTTATCCATTACACGGCGACGCGGCGCTTTCGCGCTTAAATATTTTGTCTCTATGCAGTTAAAGCAGTTCAGAACTTCCAAAATATTTCAAAGTAAAGAAATTTTATAGTTTCTCAAAAATCTAATTTTTTCAAAGTAATTTTTTTCCAAAAATGTAAATCTTTTTAATAAAAATAATTTTTGGTACAGGAAGTTCCAGCAATTTGCCTTGAGGCACGATGTCATGCGCCCCACTAGTTAGTATTTGATTTGTATATGATTCATCTGCCTAACAATCTACTTATTTGCCTGTTTAAAGCAAAGTGTCTACCTATTTAAGTGACTGCCCATCTAAGTGTCATGTGTGACTTAGCAAGTGTGACAGTTGTCAACTAAGTTAACTAAGTTGTCAAAATAAGTTAACTTGGTTACTTTTGTACCTGCTAATCAGTCCACCCGTTTACCTGGCTACATGTCTACCTGCCTACCAGAAGATCTGCCTTCCAGTCGAGCAGCCTTCTTGTCCACTTTTCTCGCTTTCCATCTATCTATCTCTGTCTTCCTATTCTTCTACTGGTAGAATACCTGTCCATGTATATGAAACAACAATAACGATTTGTCATAAACATTTCAGACCAAACTGATGGACCCTCCTTTGCAAAAGTGTAATCATTTTCACTTTTCACTTTTTCAATGCAAGTAAAATGTTGTTTGATTCAGGTACTTTCAAAAGCAGCCATTGCACTTCTTGCATCTTTAAATCTACATATGATTATCTTTTGAATCATGACAGCATTGAATAGAACACACTGCACAAGCCTCGTTCAATGATTCTTGATTTCAATTGTTTGTTATAAAATTTTCTAGCCAAATTTTTTCTCAAATTTGATGATAATTTCTTTGATATATAACTAATTTAAGTTAAATTATTTAACGTACTTTGAATATGATTAAATTGTTCATATTTGCATTAGATTAATAAGAATAATCTAGAATTTTTATAGACCTGCTGGTTTCATTTATGAATTTTAATATATATATAGGTAGGTTTTTTAGTGATATATGCAAACATTGGGTTAAAAACGAAAAAAATAAATTATTATCTAAAAAGTGTTTTTGTGCAGTAAGGTGTATCGCAAAACGTCGAAAATGTTTTTCGCTGATTATATGGCAAATTTTAGAAACAATATATATGTATATGCATGTGTGTAGAATGTATCTAATAGATACTATTAAAATTCGAACTTCGAAGTTAGAAAATTTAGAATAAAACTTTGTGCACGTTTTCGAGAAAATGGATCAAGCGATTTAATTAAGTGTGAAGATTTGATTAGTTTTTGAAGTTTTACTAGTTTCTGAAAATTAATAAAACATATATGTCTACTATTATTAAACATATATGTATACTAAGACTAAGAAAGTAATGTTTTTCATACAATCGAGACTTCTCAGATTCTGCATGAAATTTTTATATGTAAAATGCAACCATATTGACCTATAATTGCTTTTAAATAAGGCAATATGCTAATGTGTATATGTTATATACAATACTGTATAACAGAGATTCTTGAACTATGGGTCTCCATCTGGAGTCGCGTAGGAAAATCCTGAGGTTGCGAGAGATTTTAATGTTAAATATATCCGTATCGTTCTAAAACATTACGTCTAGATCTTTGTATACCTAATAAATAAATTACCTAAAGATATAAATTTCTGAATGTGGTCGCGAATGACAAAAATTTAACAAGCCCCGTTGTACAACATAAAACTCCTAATATCAAATCATAATAAATATTCATGAATATGTTTATTTCATATTTATATTCATATTTCTAGATTTTTATATTTATTTCATTTATTTAATTTGAAAATTATAACACAATAACTGATATGTACTCTGAAAATATTATTTTAATTACTACTAAATTTAATTAATTAAAGTTATAACAAACAAATTACAAATGCAAGTTCATGAATATTTTACATATGTTTTATTCATGTGAAAAATAAACTATTTTTTTGTATTTACATATCACTGACATAAAATATTTCAATATAACTATCTAATATCGACTATTTAACCCTTTCCACTCGGATGCCGCCGCTCTGATGGCAAAATACATATATATCTAGAATTTCGCAAGTGGAAAGGGTTAATAACATTATGTCATATAATAAAAAAAGATAACAACTTCTCGTTGTTTTTAGTCATCTGTAAATAGCACTTAGTGTTATTTTAATTGATTTATATCCTCAAAAACACTAACTTTTCTTTTAAAAAAATGTTTCAACTTTCATTTTTCTCTTGCTAGCAGCAAGATCGAGAATATTTTTAAGAACAGAAATTTGAAACTGATCACTCTCTGCTTGATCTTCAAACCAGCGTAATGCAATATCCAAACTTTCATATGCTTGCTCAGCCGAAGGAACAATTTCTTTTTTAACTTCTATATTTTCGTTTTCTTCTTTATCAGTTACCAATTCTACAATAACTTTATCTTCTGTGATAAGACATGTTGAGTCACCATCATCTGGCTTAAGATCAGTTAAGAACTTTTCTCCTTCGATTTGCAGATCACGAATACCATGTCTGGATTTAAATCTTTTTAGCCATCCTGTAGTGGCCTGAAAATTAGGTGGTCCTCCATACTGTTGGTAGAGCTCCATAGCCTTTTCGCATAGAATTGGTCCATTGATCTGTTCACCTTGGGATCTTTTTTCTATTAACCATCTATAAACGGCTTCATCTGCAACCTTATTTTCTGCCAGTCTCATGGTTTTGCGTTCATTAACTCTATCGACAGAGTCTATTTTGGATATAAATTCAATAATATCGAATTTTTGTTTTCGTATATCACTTACGGTCGATTTTCCCACTCCGTATTCGAGAGCTAGTTTGGTTGGAAGTTCTCCTTCATCTAAACGCCTAATGATATCGTATTTGTCTTTCATAGACAGAACTACTCTTTTGCGTTTAATCATTTTTGATTACTTCATAAACAAAAAATTGTTTTATAAAGACTTGACATTGATTGAGAAAATTATTGAAGATTATCTTGAGCATCTCTTATCAAAAGTCTTTTCAAGGTTAATTTCATCCATTTTTTTCTGTAAATAGAATAGAAAATTGTCACATGTAGTGTTTAGGAATGAAATATAAAGTATTTAATGGTGAAATATAAAATGGAAAATATTTGTAGAAATTCTGTACGGATCAGAGACATAGATTCTAAGACAGAAATCTTAGTCTCTTGAAATGTAGTACTGGAGACTAGTGAAAATAAAGTGGACAGATAAGCTAAAAAATGAAGGAGACATGAGAAAAGTGGGCAAAGAAAGGACTCTACTGAGCAGAATCATTAAAAGAAAAGAAAACTGGATCGGACTCATTCTGCAAAAAGAGTGCCTTCTATAAGGCGTTGTCGAAGGTAAAATAGAAGGATTAAAAAGATTGGAAAAAGAAGAACGCAAATGATTGATAACATACGCGAGAAGAAAAACAAACTAAAAGCCGAAGTTTGGACAGAAAAATTCATAGGAGTGTAAAAAAAGTAAATACTGTAATAAAGGCGATAATAAACAAGGGAGGAAAAGGTAATCATTGTTTTAATAAAAAAATATACAAAACTTTTAAAGTAAGTCATTTAAACTATTCAATAAAATTCACATTCTATGTAAAAATCCATATTTTATTAATTACTGTTAGTTCGGTATTTTTCAGCTATTTTTTTATTTGGCTTTATATTTGTCAAATTATACTCTAAGTATTAACCAATCAATTCATAAACCGTTTCTAAAAATCAGTTAAAATATAAGAAATTAACACTTAATAATTATATTAATTAATATAGCTTTATGATCTATGAAAATAAAATATATTAGTTTTTTTTAAATTATGTTTGTTACTGATTTATTTATTTTTATTTTAAAATTCACCTAATAAACTTAATGTAATGTTGTAAGTAATAAACTTAATGTAATGTTGAGTACATTAAAATAACTGTTCTATTGATTAAGCCATTTAAGTCTTTTACTACTATAATAATCATATAATTATATATCAATTAATTAATAATATCAATATAATCATCATAATAATTAATTAATATTATCAATTAATAATATTAATATAATTATGTTAAGTAAATGTACGTTTTACGTGATCATTATTAATATATTTATATTGTCATCAGTATGCAATTATGAAATGTTAATTATAATAAACTCTGTGAAAGATTTAAAAAATCAGCAAATAAAATAAATATAAATTAAATGAAACTAATTATAAATATAAATTAAAATTAGCAATAACAATACATCGCCCAATAAAAATGTTATCATAGTATTCGATGATTCATTAATACAGTATTACCGTAGTTTCCAACCTGTGAGGCGCGACATCTTTGGGGACCGTGAAGTTGCAAGGGGGGCGTACAACTGCTTTCTAAATACTATATTCAAAAAAAATAAAAAAATGTTGAAATGATAAAAAAATTAATGAATAATTAATTTATTACGTATATGATATTATATTATTCTTGATATATAATTTCAAGAATAATATTTTTTATATCTGTATTTGTAGCCTGATAAATAAATTATAATATCAGTTGATTATTTATTAAAATAGATTGTTAGAAAAATTAAGCGAAACGCAACATTATTTTTTCCACAAGCGGGAGTACGAAAAGGTTGGAAACCCCTGCAGTATTATGTTATTGAATAGTTATAATGTGCTAGTTAACATACCTCATACAAGCTAATAATCAGCATTTTAACTTAAAACAACGCGTAAGTATTTCTGCAATTTTGTTTATTAATGTTTCTCAAATATTTTACATCTACGATACAAATATGAGTTTTGAGCAGTGCTAACAAGCAGATACTAACCAACTGCCTCGCAATTTCAAGAGTGGGAAGCTCGTTGCTCGACGAGACGTCGGAGGCGCGGGACGTGTGCGGATAACCGGTCGGCCGGATAATCAATATCAAAGCAGGGTCGTATTCGGATAGCGCACATTGATAAATAATTAGTGGGGCGCATGGCATCGTGCCTTAAGACAAATTGCTGGAACTGTCCGTACCAAAAATTATTTTTTTTTTTAAAAAAGTTTAACATTTTTGTAAAAAATTTACTCTGAAAAAATTAGATTTTTGAGAAACTATAAATTTTTGTCAAAAATTTCCTTTTTTTGAAAAAAAAAATTTTTTTGAAGAAAAATTTATTTTAAAATATTTTGGAAATTCTGAACTTTTTTGAAAGTAATTATACTGCTTTAACTGCATAGAGACGAAATATCGAAGCGCGTAAGTGCCGCGTCGCCGTCTAACGGATAAACATTGGTACGGAACCCATAGGAATGTAAATAAAATTTATACTTATCATTAAAATCTCTGTAAAATATCTGATAATTTGATGTGCATATGTCTAATGATCATTTTTCACCTCCAAATGGCATTTTTTTACTTTTTTCATTAGATCTCCGAAACCGCTAGACCTGCTTCATGAAAATTTGATCAGTTCTTCATCTTGTCAATACATGTAAAAATGTTGTACAATGTAAAAACGGAGGCTCCGTTCGCTTAAAAACTGAGTTACCGTTTTCGCACTTTTTCCCCATATCTTCGAAACGGCTAGACCTGCCTTCGCCAGAAACTAATCAGCACGTGTCCTTATCAATACGAATCGAATGTTTTTTGAATTATTCAAATTGCTTCATCCGTGTTCCCGAAATCGTCGACGAAAATTTGTATCCGCACACACACACACATACAAACAAATACATCCATTTTTTCTAAGGTATGCCAAGATGTTCAGAAGGTTTCCAAACGTAAAGATATATAAAAATTTTCATTTTCGATTTTTTTGCGATTACTATAACTTGCCCTACGGGAAGCTAAAAAGGTTTAAGTTGACTCAATCTCTCTCTTAATTTAGTGTAACTTCTGGATATTATATAGATTATATGTATAAAATACAAAATTACAATGTTCACAAAAGTATTAGATTGGCAACTTTATACTCATATATCTATGGTTGGCAACTAATTGTAAGTAAATGCGGTCCTCGCTCTTAGAAGGTTTCAATTAAATTTTTAAGTTTGCTTACGTTTTATGGATCGTAGGCAATTATTATGATTCGCAAGATAGATTAAAAATATGTATATAACTCTATTGAAATTGTTCACTTTTTGACGAAGTACCAGATGTACTTATTGGCTATATCAGATCGATATATTGAAAGAAAGTGGATAGTTTTAATCTTTTCCACTCGGATGCCGCCGCTCCGGCAGCAAAATTCATATAAATCTCGCAATTCGCGAGTGGAAAGAGTTGTTGTACCTATATTTAGATAAAATAATACGTTGATATACAGGGTCCGGCACTCGAGGTGTAACTAATTGAAAAAGCCATAAATTCAGTTTGGAAAATTACTTTTACTCGATTCAAAGTACAAAATGTGTAAAAATAATACAAAATTTAAAAACAATTCATTTTCGCTCGATATGACCACCCTTTGCTTTGGCCATGGCCTTTAGACGGTTCAAAAACGAATTGCATTTGGCCGAACGTCCAATCAGCGACCTGGGATATGTTTGAATGGAGTTCAGGGTAAAAAAATTCATGAAGAATAGAGTAAGTTATAGTAATCGCAAAAAAATCGAAAATGAAAATTGTTATATATCTTTACGTTTCAAAGGTTTCTGAACATTTTGGCATACCTTAGAAAAAATGATTGTATGTGTGTGTGTGTGTGTGCGTGTATGTGTGTGTTCGGATACAAATTTTCGTCGACGATTTCAGGAACACCGATCAACCGATTTAAATAATTCAAAAAACAATCGATTCATATTGATGAGGAGACGTGCTGATTAGTTTTTGGCGAAGGCAGGTCTAGCCGTTCCGAAGATACGGGGCAAAAAGTGCCAAAAACGATAACTCAGTTTTTAAGAGAACGGAACGTCCGATTTTAATCATTCAAAAAACATTTTAGTTGTATTGACAAGATGAAAAACTGATTTTTGGGAAGGCAGGTCCAGCGGTTATGGACTCTCAATAACAATAAGTTAAAAAAATGTCATTTGGCGGTCAAAAATGTTTATTGGACATATGTATATCAAATTGTCAGATATTTTACAGAGATTTTAATAATGTGTACACATTTTGTGTAAATTTTTTTGGGTTCCGTACCGAGATTCTTAATTACGGTACGAGAAGTTCCAGCAATTTGCCTTAAGGCACGATGCCATGCACCCCACTAGTTAAATTTTTCGCATTATATTAAATATTATATATGAAATAAAATATATTTGAACAAAAAATCTGTTTTATTAAGGATACTAATCGTGCTAACAACTCACAGATGGCACACCAATTGCGCAAATTGACAGCCGTTTGACAGCCTGCAATATATTTATCTACTAACACGTGCTAGTCTTATAATTACAGGTGAAATAATGTTCTATATTATAGGATTGGGTCTTGGCGATGCTAAAGACATTACTGTGAAAGGATTGGAAATAATTAAAAAGTGTGACAGAGTTTACCTTGAATCCTACACTTCCCTACTAACAGTGGGACAAGAAGAATTAGTAAGTTTTTTTAGGTTATATTTCAATGCCCATGCAATGTAGTCCTATCCAAAAAATTGCAGATTAAGTTGCTATTGGAAATTAATAAATATTATAGATAAATAAATTGGAAATTTCGTCAACTGAATACTTGCCTGCTCTTGATTAAATATTTAAGTGAACCATTCATGATACAAAGGTTTATGTATATAAAAATGTTAAATGTAATTTTATTTTTTAAATATATTCATTTTCAGATTAATTTTTAATTATTTTTATCTTACCGGTATGAAGAAATCATTTTGTCGCTTTATATTTTTTACTTCTTCAATTTGATCAAAAATATTATATTTTGTTTTCTATATATTCATACATTTTTATAATCTGTACAGTTTTTAACTCTTATGTTTTACTTAGGAAAAATTTTACGGAAAAAAAATAATCCTAGCCGATAGAGAAAATGTTGAGCAAGGGTCTGATGATATTATGCAAGGATCTGATAAAGAAGATGTAGCTTTTCTAGTGGTAGGTGATCCTTTTGGTGCTACAACTCACACAGATATTGTTCTTAGAGCTAAAGAAAAAGGATACAAATGTCAAGTTATCCACAATGCTTCAATTCTAAATGCTGTTGGATGCTGTGGTCTACAGCTTTATAATTTTGGAGAAACTGTTTCAATACCCTATTGGAATGATGATTGGAAACCTGATAGTTTTTATGACAAAATTAAAGGAAATAGGCTTAGAGGACTTCATACACTTTGTTTATTAGATATTAAAGTTAAAGAACCAACTCTAGAAAGTTTAACAAAGAAAAAGCGTGAATATGAACCACCAAGATTTATGAAAACGTCAGAAGCAGCTGATCAACTTCTTCAGATTGTTGAGAAGTTAAGAAGCAATGAAATACCAGATGCAGACTTAGGTTAGTCCATTTGCAAATAAAAATTTATCATCACTTTGAATATTTCAATTATGTTTTATAATAAATACTATAATAATTATGCTTCAGCTTATTTTGAAGATACAACATGTGTTGGACTAGCCAGAATAGGCTCTGAAACGCAGGCTATTATTATGTGCTCCCTATCAACAATGAGGAAAACAGACATGGGTCCACCTTTACATTCATTAATAATACCAGCAGAAATTTTGCATCCTGTGGAACAAGAGTATTTGGACCAATTCAAATTAAAACAATGATAAATAAGTGCAGTAAATATTTTATTCACATTTCAGTTTATATTAATTTATGAAATTTAAAGTATTACTTTATATTAACATATACTAATTGTTGTTTGTTCTTTACTCATCGTTTCTTCAGGATTTTGTAATATATGTATGTTATTTGCATCATTTGAAGCCTCTGAACTAGATTTTTCTTGTAAATTTGTGTCATTATCAGAATTTTGAGGGGAGCTTGAATTATCATCATCTGATGAATCACTTAAACTTAAATCATCTTCATCAGCATCAATCCTAAATGATAAATAAATTTCTGTTACTATCTTTTTAAATCAGAAAATTTAAATAATGCGATAAAAAAATGTAGGTGAACTTACCATAGTCGACTTTTTTTCTTGGCTGTCTGTTTTGTCGATGTTTGTGATTTCCTTTTATATGAATTTAGTCCGCTTGTACTTTGGAAACCAATTTCGACAGAATCTGCAACAACTTCTGTCAATTTGGACCTTTCCTCATCATAAGTTTTATCATGAAATTCATGTTTGGGCTTAGAACAAAGTCTTTCAATTTTCTGTTTTTTCCGCTCTGCAGCCTCTTGCTCACGATCTGGCTTATTATTTATCCAAGATTTTAGACGTTTTTCTTCATTAATATCGCGCAATCGGCGACCACTAAGATCTCTGCAAGCTTCTCTATTGGTTGTTTTTTCTATTTGAGCTCCTATAGCTCGCAACATAGAACCAAAACCACCCTTTCCACCAAGAATTTTAAGCATAATCCTAACATTGCCATTGGATATAATGCATTCATCTTGAACTCGTCGACCATTGTATAATGCATAAGTGTTACTTTCTTGCAATCCCTAAAAAAACATTGAATTTAGTCTTATGTAAGAGTCTACATTTAACTAAATATTATGATGTACTGCCCAAAATTTTTTGAATGTATATTAAACCATGTTACACGATAAGCCAAAATTTATATCAACAATAACAATATAAATATTCAAAATTAAGAAAATTATTTAAAACAAAGATCTAAGTGAAATTAAGTCTTTCACATAGTAAAAATATGTTAGTTTTCATTTTTTGATATTTATCTAAAAATTAATTTTGACAAATAACCTTGACGTGTACACATTAATCATGCTGAAGTCATAAGCAACATTTTATACACAATTGAATAAAAATATGTATATAATTTGCATTAATGTTTGGATTTTCTTATATTAAAAAATGTCACACTTACCGTTTTCTTAAATAATTTTTGTTTGATATCAAATACTGAAATTTCCTCAAAAAGTGAAAAAAATTGTTTATTATCCAAATATACATTAATCATGATGAAAATGGTTTTAGTTTCGATTCTAAATTATTAACATATGTTTCATATAAATTGTAAATTAAACTGAACGCACTTATTATTAATGTGTAATCGCGACTTTCACACACGCGTCATACTACGGTAATTTTTGACATTTTCATATACCGTATGAAGTACGCCTCATTAGACAAAAAACTAACCAGGCGCACCAACAAAGAACTGACAAATTTTATAAATGCAAAAGGGAGTCTATTTTGTCTTTGTCGCCAATTTTGCCGCGCTTTTTAGGCAGACAACTGTCAACTTCAATAATACAATTACAGTCAACAAGTTGTTTGCGTACTGAATATTTTCCGACGATTGTTGTGCATTTTATTGTTATTTATTTTAGTTTAATACCATGGAAGGTTTTGACGATCCTGGACTTTTCTTCTCCGATAACTTTGGAGGCGAAAATGATAACCAAAATGATAGAAATGTTAATTTACAAAGTACTAAAAGAAAGTTCAAAGAATTTCTTCGTACATTCAATGAAGACAATTTCTATTTTAAATATAGGTATGAATATTAAGCAATATTAATGAATATATACTGTAGCTTCATTTGGGGGATAATTTCTTCCATATTGACATACACATTTTTTATACTCTATCGAGTTGAACAAAACTTTTTCATGTATGTTTGGTTTAGTAGCTCCTTTAAACTATCTTTTTGTTAAAAACATAGTAATAAGTTGAAAATCTTTACTAAAACTGACATACAAATTAGCGCATCTCATTGACGCAATATGTAGTATTTTTCCAAACTAATAATTGTTAAATATATAGCAATATATATTGATAAACCAAAATATTTTTAACACAAACGCATAAGTTTGTTTGATTCCACTAGTTTTGAATATGCTTTATTAATATGTCTGGAAATTTTGAGTTCTTTTATATAAATTGTTAATATTGATAGTAAATAATAATTATGTAAAAATATTGGTGAATCGGTTTCATAAAATATTTCTTAAAATAATAAAGCACCTAATATTTTAGATGCCATAAATTCAGTATTCAATAAATGATGAATATCTCTCTAATATCAGTAAATGTCGTTTTTTTTTTTTAAGATAATTTGTTATATATTATTATCATAAACGATTGTATGATCTTCATGATTAAATTAATAGTTTCTAATTATTACAGAGATACTTTGAAACGCAACTACACATTGCGTAAATTTTATATTGAGGTAGAAATGGAGGATTTAGCAGGATTTGATGAAACTCTTGCAGATAAATTAATGAAGTTACCCAGTGAACATTTAGCTATATTTGAAGAGGCTGCAAAAGAAGTTGCAGATGAGATCACAGCTCCTCGGCCAGATAATGAGGAGGTTGAGGATATTCAAGTTTTACTCACTTCTGGTGCTATTCCATCTAATATCCGAGATATGAAGGTAGTGATTGTTATATTTATTTATATGGTCTCCAAGTCTTTATTAGCTGAGTTGTTTTTACTTTTATTTCTATCTATCTGACATGTTCTTTTATATTTCTTTTGGCACAATTCACTATCTTAGGTTTTTTTTGCAAACAGTCGGGGAATAATTATCATTTCAAGGATTTTTAATATATATATATATATATATATATAAAATTATTCTCCGACTGTTTGCAAATATATATATATATATATATATATATATATATATATATATATATATTAGGGCAGGTCGATTTTAAGGCCAATTAGGCACATATGATTTTCGGATACTAGGAATCAGGTACTTCGCTGAAGTAGCCATACCTCTAAAATGAATTCTGATGTCCTGTACGTTGACCCAAAAATAAGGGTTAAATTTTGCAAAACCACTCAGGGTGTATTCCAGGGGCTAAACCACTGGAATGGGTGGATTGGCCTTTCAAAGTTAGTGAAAGGTCGGTCATACATTTGGACTCGATTGGGGCAATCTAAATGGGTCAAAATAGAATCTTTCAAATTTTAACCCTTATTTTTGGGTCAATGCACAGGACATCAAAATTCATTTTAGAGGTATGGTTTCTTCGGCAAAGTATCTTATTTTGATCCCTAGTATCCGAACATCAGATGTGCCTAAGTGACTTTTTTTGAACCATATAAATCAACCTGCTCTAATAACAAACAATAATAATTCTTCATCTGAAAATGAATCATATTTGATAATTTTATTCTTATTAATTGCTAATATTAATAACTGTTTAATAAGTACAAAAAAATTTCCCATTGTTTTAGTATAAATATTAACTTTTGAAAATTTTGATACTTAATCAGAATTTTCTAAAGTTGATCTTTATACTAAAACAATACAAATTTTGTATCTGTACTTATTAAACAGTTATTAAGATTAGCATATTAATGAGAACAAAATATCAAACTTGATTCATTCTTGGTCAAAGTGAAATGAAATAATCAATAAATAACAATAGTAAATTCCTCAATTAATATTTTACATGACCTCTCCATTTTAAAAGTTCTAAGGCAGTGGTCTTAAAGTTTCAATATATTCTTTGCTAAATATGTATCATTTCATTCCGAATTCTCAAACAGAGAAAGAGTTTTACATCTGAATATGAGTTTATTATAAAGTGACAAAGATGAGACATTATTACCTACTAAAGGAGGGTCAATTACTTTCGTGTTAGAATCGAGAATTCAGAACTTGCTTTGATGTGAAAATAAGCTGAGGTATTTGATCCTTGCTGATTATAATTTCACATATTAAGTATAAACATCATAAGAGGATGGGAAGTTCTGAATGAGTTTTTATCTTTAAAGTTGTGTATTCACACAAGGAGATATCTTACTGTTGATGAATGATTTAAAAGATTGCGGGTTTATGAGTAAGCTGAAAAGTATAAGCAGTAATCTATCAACTGACTGTGCAACTGTGAATAGCTATTTTCCCATTGATGGATATATTAATTTATGAGTTTCCCAAACACAATTTATTTATTTTTTTTCATTTCAATGAAGTTTCTTATGAGCTGAATTGTAAATTTATTTTTAAATATAATACTTCTTCTCTCTCCTTGTCCCACCATAAATAAGCAAACAAAAAGTCTGCTAATCAATCCATCCTCATTGTATTTAGTCAAAATACTAATTATTAATAAATTTCCACAACTCTAAACCATCATTTAGAGCATTGAGAGATGGAATTCATTTCAGTGGAGTTCTGTTCTATTTTTAAAAGTCAACCATAATATGCTGAATAAAATCAGCAATAATTGTAAATTTAATTACATGTGAGTTCAACAGTATGTTTGGAGATATCAATATTGATACTTTATAAGATGTTAAAATACAAGTTTATTCACTTTGTAAATTACAGAGTTTCTGACATAAAGTAGTTCATTTTTAAGGATAATTAATTACAAACTAATTGTTTTTCTAATCAGTGCTTCTGAGAAGACTTCAAAAGCTCACTATATTTAAATTTTGAATTGCTAGTATTGGACATGTGTTTTTTTTTAATCCACTTAAGTTTACAAGGGTCTTCTAAATGTACGATAAAGAATATGGTAAGAGTTTCTAACACACACACATGCGCACACACATATATATATATATGTGTGTATGTGTGTGTGCGAGAGTGAACATTTGAAAGAGTGGTCTTTATATTATATGTTTATATAGAGTGAACATCTTTTTAAGAGTGGTCTTTGCAAAAACATATGTACATGTAGTCAGCTTATTAGTAATATATATTGGTAATTTATTAATGAGTTGGAAAGCCATGGTGGAGCATTGTATGATGTTTTTTGTTGCAAATACCACACATTCCCTGGTTCCGACAAGATCGTATGCTATGTCTTCCGAGGCAATTGAAGCACAATGCATAGTGTTTTGCAATTTTTAGACGTTCAGCTGGACGTTTCATTTTATATTGAGGGCAATGCACAATGAAATGCTTTCCATAACAACAGTCACATTCATATTGTTTAACATGTTCCTGCATTTCTTCATGTTGTTGATGCCATCTGTCTGAATCATGTTTCTCAGGTTCTTCATATGATGCATTGTATCCATATGGTGTTTCATCAATGCTTTGTTGATATTGCCTTCTTTCCAATATTGGAGATGGACATGGCCTTTCATCCTGAATAGGTGATCTATCAAATACAGGACTTCTTTCAATATCCTGTAGAAAATATATACGATTTTGCATAAACTGCTCGAGTTGCTCATAAGTAGGAGAAATTTCAGAGTTTGCAATGCTATCTTCCCAATGTTCTTGTGTGCCCTTGTCAAGCAATCTTACAATATGGCACACCAAAAACAAGTCCCAATTAGAAGTTGATTGACCAAGAAGCTCTAATTCCGCAATAGCATTATTGATGAATCTCAGAAAATTTTCTAAATCCTGTGCAGTTGGATTTGAGGGTAGGGGAGTAATGTTGAGAATTAACTCCATTTGATTATTCAGTAATATGCGCTTGTTATTACGAATATCATCAGTGTTGTTATAATCAGTATGGGAAATTGGCAAATTAGCTAATAGCTGAGGTGCGGCATCTAATAAGCATGAATGTAAAACATCAATCATATTTTCATTATCATATGAGTTTTGTATTCCGATTGCAGCTGCACGTCTAGATAGTTTTGTTAGGAATTCAGAAGATAATAGTTTTTCTGAAAATATCTTTTTGGCTACAGATTCCTCATTTTTCTTCACCTGTATATTATTATAATGGTTAGAAACTTGAGTTGAATTAAATTGCATATTTGTGGGTTCTTGATTCTTGGAAAATAGATCTATTTTATCATCACTCATATTACTGTCGTAAGTTCTAGTGCAAATTATTGATTTGTGATTCAATTCATCATCCCTTGAACCACTATTATTTCTTGCTCTAGGTTCATTAAAGTAGTGAGATGCAGAATTTCTATTTTTAAATCTGACGGTAGTTGTATTTTGCTTTCTTGGCGGTTCATAATGTTCATCAAGCCTTGAGTTATTGATTGTCTCCACCTGTTCCATAGAATCAGATCTGTAGGATCTATCATAATTGCTTCTACTTCTGCTTATTTGTGGCGACAATTCTCTCGTTTGTCTGTCTGATGATGTACTTGGATTGTTGGAATTAAAATTTCTACCATTAGTATTATTGTCAATCCAAGAAGAGTTACTCATTTTATTCAAAGAATTTCGGTAAAATTCTTTTGATTTTTCAATTTTTTTCTTAAATTTCTTCCTAAGTCTCCTTTTAGTACTATTACTTATATTATGAGGCAAATTACCCTTTTGCTTATCTGATGACTGCATATTGTTTTGAGATTTTGCTTGGCCCTGTGTATTGAATGCATTCAGATCGTCCAAGAAATTCTTATTGTTAAAGTCACCGAAAAAATCGTCTGGCACATCACGTTCATTATTGTGAAAGTTTTTACCTTTAAATTTGGATGCCATGTGTAATTTCAATTTACAATTAGATATCAAGCAACTCCGGTTCAGTTTGGGAATTTGAGAAGAGTGGATATTATTGCAATTGAAAAGACGTATCTAATTTGAGATTACGTAATGAGTTTATACATAATGGTTCGTAATTTCCATTTATCCACTTAAACAAATTCGCAAAACTATTGATTTTGCTTCACTGCTATTTTTAGTTTGGATACTTGTTTATTGTGGTAACCTATATCCATGTGTCAAAATAATCACATTAAATGATTTGCACTACATTTATTTAAAAGTTAACTAGTTACAGCAACTTAAATAGCTATAATTAAGCTTTTACTGTATAGCGAAAACTTCAAAATATAATTTTTGAGATTATGGCTTTGCGCATTTACTAGCCGATTAAAAGTTTTGTGTATTTTTCTTTCTACATTCCATTGAACTTCGGACAGCTTATCGCGCTATCGTGTTCGCGTCGCCTTTCAATGCGCATGCGCAGTAATGATAAGACGAATCTGCGCATGCGCAGTAAAGGTGCGTCCACACCTAAAATGCTGCGTCCCCACTGCACGAATCCGTGCGGCGAATCATGTTCGCGACGCACGCATGCGTTGGCTCTTGTGCGCGACGCACACTGCGAGCAATTTGATACATTTGAAATTTTTAGGATTCCATAATATTTTTTTTCTTGATACAGTTCAATTATAAGAAGTGTAAAGAAGTATAACATCTTCTCTACGCATATCCATTTTCAAAATTGAGGATAATATGAAATATCTCAATGCCTTCACTGTACAATTGAACTTATACCGTAGCACAGATCAACGTTTACGTACTAGTTCAAAGAAATAACGTATACGGATACAGAGGCAGGCTGACCAACAATTTTCAGTTTTGAATAAAAATTATTACTTCTGTTCTAAATATAAATACTTGTCAGAAAAGACTTTGAGCAAAAATTCAGTCTGCATATTAATAAGATTTTAAATGATATTTAGCGTAATTGCAAATAATACAATATTACCATTTTTTTTTTGAAACATTTAATTTATTTTGAATAATAAATATATGATACGTCATATAAGTAGTAAGAGTATATATATATATATATATATATATATATATATATACATGATAATATCATGATGATATAAAATTAACTCTGAAATATGATAAATAAAGTCTACCAAAATATATTTTAGTTGGATATACATATATTTCAACATATCTATAACTTAATTACCGATGTATTTCCTATACTAATAGTTAGATAAAATTATAATTAGTACATCAATTTTAATGACTGCTTACTTATTCACATTTTTGATCCGCGCTTTGACGCTAATCCATTAGTGTCGGTTCGGGTATTCTCGGCAGCCCGATGCGTCGGGTTGCTCGCGGCGGGAGCGAGCGCCGCGAACGCAAGCTATTGAAATTTTCGTGTCGCTTCGACCATGTTCGGCAGGGTACGTAATTCTAAAAATAAACCCCCCCTCCCATTTTCAAACAAAAAAGAAGAAAAAAGTTCGCTATGGACATGCGCAGTGGACAAATTTGAAGGAAATTCGTGCGTTCGCACAGTATCACTCCGCTGCGCAAATTTGTTCGTGACGCACCATTCGCCGCACGGATTCGTAACAGTGGAGACGCGGCACGGCATAACGAACGAACACGAACGAACATGTCGAACAAGAAAATACAAAGAAGAACGAACAGGAACACAAACGAACGCAAAAAATTCCAAACGAACTTGAACAAGCGCTTAAAAGCAGTGAGCGCTTGAATTTTCGTTGTTCGCAGATGTTCCGTGAAACGTCAGTTTTATTATTGATATGGATGTAAGCTTTAATCATACGGCATTTTCACTGGTTTTTGTGTGATTTTTGTTCGTGTATATTTTGTAAATATACTGTAAATAAATTATTCAATTAATTTCACTCAGTTTTTGTATTTAATATTTATATTTTGAGTCGTTTTCTTTTCTCAGCATTCATATTTGGAGCAAGCTGAACATTCCAGGCTTGAGCTAACTATACTCAATTTTCATACTCTCATCCTCAACATATATGTTGAATGTCTATGTATGATAACAAGTTTGATATTTACTTGTAAAGACTGCAATCATACTCTTCTTTTATCTATGACTGCAATTTCTTCTTTACTGCAGCTTCTGACATCCCAAACGTTTTGCCTACACTTTCCCAAGCATCGTTTTTTTTTCTAATAATTTTATAAAAAGGGTCTTTAGTCTCCCATATTATAGGAAACTTTTCTATTTCATTTATGAATGATGAAATTACGTCATTTGACCATTCCATAATTTATTCAAAATTTTCAAACTGTACACAATAATTAAAAGTAAATATTATTAAAATTTTCAAACATTAAAATTAATAACATTATTATTAAATTTAAAAAAATTATTATTAAATTATTAAAATTATTAAAACAAAAATGTTCGTTTGCGTTCGTTGAGACGTCCACACTGCACATACGAGTTCAAACATGAACGAACAATTCCCTTTGATGTACCGACAAGTTGCGGAACATTGCTCGCCATGTTTGTTTATGTTCGTTCGTGATCGTCGTGGCGTCCACACTATGCTGTTGCCGTTCGTTCTGGTACGTTTTTTTATGTTCGTTCGTGTTCGTTCGTTAGGTGTGGACGCACCTTAACACCAATTATAATCAGTCAACAAAAATAACAGAATTTATCTATTTGAATTATTGCCAAATAAACTAGTAGTTCATGGCATAGTGCCTTAAGGGGGTTGTTCTTTTTTTTATATTTTTTTGTTTCGGTTTTGAGATTTTTTGATATTATGAAAGCTAAAAACCTTAGAATTATTTAAAAAAAAAAATCATCTCAATACATATTTTTTGAAGAAGTTATAGATATATATATCTCTATACGTATGATCCTCTTAAAGCGTTTTTTTATCGTTCCGCGAGCTATTGTATGCCAGCTGCATACTCTTTTTTCATTATAATACCTCATGCACATGACCTTTTTAATGTGTCAGCATCTTTGAACATCATAGTGTATTTCGTACATTAAATTAAATGGTGTATTTAGTACATTATATTAAAAACATTAAATACGTTTTTCTTAAATTGACTTTTTTCAATGCGGTGCCACAAATTAAATAAAAACTACAAGTCGGATTGACTTGCATTTTTTTTTAATTTGTTCACCACTGCAATACCTTGTCCCCCTACCTCAAACAACTTGATAACATTACGCAAAAAAATTTTGCGAACCTTCTCGTCCCAAAACAAAGGCCTTTTTGGACACTTTTTTTTAAATGGCTGCCATTTTTTTCCTTCTTGCTTTTTTTCTTTCATTCTGGTAGGAGGACTGGATTCAAACTTCTTCTTCAACGTAGTTTCGTTTTTTTTTTTGTTTCAAGCGATGCGCAACGGATTTATCTGTGGCACCGCAAACGAGATCGATTTTGCAATGCCCACTTTGGCGCCCCCTGGTTAAAAAATGACGGCGAAACAAAAAAAATAAAAAATTTCTTAATATTCTATGATTTTGTAATTTTTGTTTAAAAAAAACCGCATGTCTTTATGATAAATACATTTCGAGAAAAACAAAAACAAATACCTTGCATGTTTTGTAACAAAAAAAAACCTCCTTAAGGCAATTTGCTGGAACTTGCCGTACCAAAAATACAATTTTTTAAAAAATATTTAATTTTCTTTCAGAACTCTGAAAAAAATCGATTTCTGAGATATTTGAAAAAATTTGACCTCTTTGGAAAATTTGGTTTTTTTATACTTTGAAATATTTTAGTAATATTTAACTTTTTTAAAGCAATCGCGATAAGTTAGCTGCGTAGAAACGAATATAGAAGCGCGTGTGCGCCGCGTTTTGCAGTATAACGAACAAGCATTGGTATTGAACCCATGGAAAAATAAACAAAATTTGTTCTTATTTTTTAAATTTCTATAAAATATGTGATAATTTGATATACATATGTCCAATAATCATTTTCGTCCGCTAAATGGAATTGCTAGACCTTTCCTTCCCAAAGATTTTATCAGTTCTCCATTTCAATACAAATGTTTTTTGAATCTTTCAAATCGGACGCTGCATTCTCTCAAAAAATCAATTACCATTTTTGGCACTTTTTGCCCCGTATCTTCAAAACGGCTAGATTTGCCAAAACCTCCGCGTCTCCTTATCAATACGAACCGAATTATTTTTTGGATTATTCAAATCGGTTGACCCGTGTTACCGAAATCGTCGACGAAAATTAATTCTTATTATTAAAATTACACACACACATCCATTTTGCCTAAGGTATGCTAAAATGTTCAGATGACCTTAAAACCTAAAGATATGTACGAAAATGTATTTTCGATTTTTTTGCTATTACTATTTGCTATTAACTTACCCTGCGGGAAGTTAACTAGTTGTAAGTTAAGTAGCATTTTGCCTTAAAGCAAGTACTCTTTCACTAAAAAATAATCAATACGATTTCCAATTGATGTCTTTCAAACATATTTATAATATGTTAAATTAATTTGTTTAACACTTTTCATTTAATCCATTTCGTGATCTAAATATTTAAGTCGAACATCAACTGTAATCAGTAGCTAAGCGAATCAACTGGAATCGACATAGATTCTCTATGTGATTTTACAAAGTTTCATCAAAATCGTGACTTTCAAATCATTTGAAAAAAAACATTTTTTCAAAATTTTGTTACTCCGGGCGATCCGATTTTTACCAAAAACCACGACATAGATAAAAAAAGAGTGCGCGTAAGGATCACACGCGATTGAAGTAAAACTTTTAATATTGTATGAGTAGGCAATTAAGATAAAAATAAAAAAACATATTTGAATTTTAAAAATCATTTATTAATAATCACATAACATCAATAACACAGTTTAAAACAACAGCGATAGATTAATTGCTATCATATTTCATATATGATATAATAGGTTGTTTATAACTGAAATAAGAAACATAAATTTTGCTTTGTAAACTATGTACATTTCTGGAAAAAACTGCATCAATAGTCGTGCCATATCTTGTGGTTGATTCAATTGGAAAATTATTCATTGTTAAATTAAATTTATTATTTAAAAAATCAATTAATTCATTAAAAAAATGAAGTAACTGCTGATGAAGAAATTTAATAATATTTGATACGTTTTTATTGGGAGAAATGTAAAGGACGACTATAATTAATGTTTGATTCTGAGTGTTCACACAGCGGACAACTGCAATATCACCTACATGTGTAATTTCATTAGGAATATCCAGTAATATTGTTGGCGCAAGAAACTGCATAGGAGTGGCATTATGAAGAGTATCTGAACATGAATGATAGGCATTAGACAGCTACACCACCTGCTCTTGAGTTTGATCGTTTGTATTGGGTAACGCAGTAATAGTTCTGAATATCAATTCGTTCTTCATTATTAATCCAAGTTTCCGAAAATAACAAAAACGTACAACGTTGTAGCACTTTATCTTACAGATCAGGCAAATGAGCTCGTAAACTTTGGCAGTTAAAAGAAAACAATAAAATGTCGTTCAAACTTATTATCTCACTCAATTTTTCTTCTTGTGTTATTAATCTACAAGTTGAAAGTCTTTGGAATTCAGTTTTTAAGTTCATTAATCCTGCTGGCCGTTTTCTTCCATGATAAATTTTTTTGAAATGATGAACAATCCATTAATGCTGGTAACTCGTGATAATGCAACATATAGAAGCTGCTGATTATGTGTTTTATTGTATTCATATACAATTTTATCAAAAGTACCACCTTGTGATTTGTGTATTGTGAGTGCACAAGCAGACACTAAAGGAAAATGATTTCTTTTGACAAATATGATTTTATTTCTATTCATTGGAATAGATGAAGATCTCCTAAGAATCGGCACAGCTGTCCTACTGATATTAAGAGTTTGAATATGATGTGCAGCTTTCTTCTTATTTTGTTACCTATCTTACCAGGAAATTCAAACCATAAACGTAGAAGTTCATCATTATCGCCACGTTCTATGTACACTAATTTTCCTACACAACCATTAGCTAAGCCATCACTTACATCAATATTAGTTGTTATTATGTAAAATCTATTCAGAACTAAAATTATTTCATACGGCAAAGCCCCGGTATCAATAACCGATTTTTGTGAAACTGCTGACGAATGTATGATTGTTGATCTGTCGCATGGCAACCTACATAAATATCCGTGGCAGTAGATATTATTTTGTTTTCAACGAGATTCAGTATAAATTTATTATATTCCATGACACATGTATTCTCTAAGAAAAGTTTTATTCCATGAGGACATAATACAGCAACCTCTTCTTTTGTAAAAAAAACGTGATTCAATTAATGCAAGTTCATATAGGGTTTAGCGCTCGACTTACGCATGACATGACGGGAGTGGATACTCGCGACATCAGCGCTTACGGCGTCGTAGTGTTCAACTTCACATTGGCGTTTTCGTTGCATTTGTACGGATTTACACCCGTGTAGCCTAAAGAAATTTTTACACCCATATCGCGCCTAAGGAAGTTTTACTTCAATAAGCATAATGAACTACGACTCAACGCAATTCCCAATCAATATCTTTCGAACAGTTTTGGAATTTTTAAAATGGGTTTGAGTTCAAGACGAAAAGTTCTACACTTGTCTGTTAATTATATAGAAACGGCTTGATATCAATTTGGCTAATGTACTAGTTTAGGCCAAATAAATCAATAAACAGTATCAATTGAGAATTTCACTGATTTAGTTTTCGATAAAGATCACACTTCGCATGGTGATTAGAGCAAAATGCCGCCTACATCTTTCTAAATTTCGATAGTATTGTTAAAAATATTTGAACACTCTAAATTCATGGTTACTAATTCCAATTTTGATTATTATTTCAGAGTGATTCTGTATCAAAATTAGTTAAAATAGCCGGCATCATTGTGGCAGCATCCGGAATAAAGGCGAAGGCTACCAAAATTTCGATCCAGTGCAGGACATGCAGTAATGTTATTCCAAATCTCCCCGTCAAACCGGGTTTGGAAGGATACGCATTACCTCGCAAATGCAACACGTAAGTGTGTAAATATTTTCTATTTCTAATCATTGCTCGTGTTATTTACAATATTTGATTTTTAACTTCCCAAAGGAGAAGTTTATGCTTTTGCCAGAAAATCCGACTTGGTATTTTTTCCTTAGGGAAGTTGATTAAATATCTTGTTTATGTTATCCATTATTTCTTTTGAATGATTTCGTGCAGCATCTATAATTGTTTAACATTAATTTTTCTTTATGATACAATAAATAATAGTTAATTTTAAAAAAAATTATATGTAACGAACTCATTTGTTATCATATATGTTTGATTGTTCATTTTAAAATTGGTATTATAATAATATGTTTATTATATTATCTCCTATATATAAAAATAAGTCGAGTTTTCCTTCCTGACGAAATAACTCCAGAACGCACAAACCGATTTCGACAATTTTGCATCCGTTGGAAAGGTCTCGGGCTCTGCAAGGTTTATAGCTAAGAAAATTAGTGGTGCATGGCATCGTGCCCTAATGCAAATTGCTGGAACTTCACGCATCGTAATTAAAAATTCGAGTAATAAAAATAATCAATAATTGTTTTAAATAATTTCAAATAAATTATCTTCTATATATATAAAAATTAATCGGGTTTTTCTTCCTGACGAAATAACTCCAGAACGCACGAACCGATTTCGACAATTTTGCATTCGTTGGAAAGGTCTCGGGCCCCGTAAGGTTTATAGCTAAGAAAATTAGTTGTGCACGGCATCGTGCCTTAATGCAAGCTGCTGGAACTTCGCGCACCGTAATTAAAAATTCGAGTAATGACATTAGCGAGAATTATCAGAATTATGCTTGGTTAAGTCAACGAGCAATTCTTTCCGCAAAGAATAATGATGTACACGCACTGAATTTCACCATTCAATCAAAAATTGCTGGCGATTGACATACCAATGATTCCGACTGGTCTTCCGTTTGACTTCAGACGATTGCAATTTCCAGTTTGCCTTGCGTTCGCAATAACAAGTCTCAAGGCCAATCGCTTAGTGTTGGCGGGATAAATTTCAAATAGATTATTTAGAAAATCATTGTTTTTCACATGGGCAGTTATATGTTGCCTGTTCACGAGTTGGAAAACCATCTGCTTTGTTTGTGTTAACGTCAGACCAGAAAACAAAAAATGTGGTTTACCAAAGAGCACTTCAATGAAACGGATAATTAGCGGATTCACTTTCATTTACTTAGAGAAGTTCAACTAAAAAACACTTCATTTTTGTAATCGAAATAAATTCATTACTGTTGTATAATAAAATCAAATTTTTCCTTTTCAAATATAAAACAAATCATCTTTCTCACGAAACCATCTGGTGGCGAAATGGAGTTCGTCGGGTTTGCTAGTTTTTTATATAACGTATAACTAACGTAATTATATATTATAACTATTATGTTTCTGCAGATCATTATTTAATTAAATAAAAATATAATTTGCATTATTATATGTAATATTTCTTTTTCTAGTGAAGCAGCTGGTCGTCCAAAGTGTCCACTAGATCCCTACTTTATAATTCCTGATAAATGCAAATGTGTAGATTTTCAAGTACTAAAACTACAAGAATTGCCAGATTTTATACCCCAGGTATATCTAATAGCATTTTGTTTGTTGTGAAATATCATATAACTAATTATTATTTAACATTGTTTTAACATGACCTTTGTTACAGGGAGAAATTCCTCGTCATATGCAATTATATTGTGATAGATCTTTATGCGAAAGAGTTGTACCAGGTAACCGAGTTTTGATTCATGGAATATTCAGTATTAAGAAAGTTGGAAAACCCAGCAAGGTAATTAAAACTCTTTATTTTAGAACTCAATTGTAAAGAAAAATTATGTACTTTGTATAATTCAGTCACACTTGCAGTTTCTAATATTTGTTTTGTTCAACATTTTTTCTATAAAAGATTTTATATGAATTTATATAGAATCCTAAAAAATTCCTAATTTTAAAATATAAACAATAGTAAAAAAATAGTAATAAATATGGTAAAAATAAAGAAGTCTTTAAAGTAGATCATGGTAGTAGAAATTTTTTAGAACATTTAAAAAAATATATTGTTCTAATTTTTACTTGTTTCCTTCAGCAAGATGGACGTGAAAAAGCTACAGTAGGTGTTCGATTACCATACATGAGAGTTTTAGGTATTTCTGTTGATGCCCAAGGCGCTGTGTCAAGATGTGGAGCCCCATCAAATGAAGAAGAAGAAACATTCCGTAGATTAGCTGCTTCCCCAGATGTATATGAACGAATTGCATCTAGTCTTGCACCAAGTATTTTTGGAAGTGATGACATTAAGAAAGCTATTGCCTGCTTATTATTTGGTAAGTTGATTTAATTTTTAAGTATGTATTTTGTAGATATAAAAAAAAACTCTTAAGTAAAAGTGCGAACGAACGATCAGCTTAGAACATACACAGTGCATGTTCTAAGGGTGCGGCTTATTATTTGAAACTTTAATGCAATTTTTTAACAGTGGACCATTTGTCGTTGGCCTACGATATTTTAGAGCCTGTGCTCTATCAAAAAATGGTCCGGACGATTTTACCAAAAAACTGAGTCCCTATGGATGTCTTTCTTTGAATTTTGATTCAGAATTTCACGCTAAAAGGTAAAAATTGGCCGAGTCGGTGATTGATTTTTTTAATATTTGGTTTCCAGTCAATTCAGATTGAATTGATGACTTAATTAAAATTATCAAATCAGATTTTCTGACAAACTTCTACTTCATAAAGTTAATAATGGTAAAAAATTCACTTAAATGTATGGAATTTGTTTTTGTTTCATTGATCTGATTTGATTAACTTCCCAAAGGAGAAGTTTGTTTTCATAAAAAATGCGATTCGCTAATTTTATGTTTCCTCGACGTTTCAAGCCATTCTGAATCGAATGAGACCAAATTTGGAACATGTGTGTGTGTGAGTGTGTGTGTGTATGTGAATAGATTTTTTGCCGTAAATCGACGTTTTCTCAAAAACGGCTGGGCCGATTTCAAAAATTTAAAAGCCATTCGATGCATCTCAATAACGACTAGCGTTTCTAAGTTTTGTGCGACGATCGGCCGATCTGTTTCTTTCTAAATCGCAGAAAAGTGAAAAAAATTTCGTCCACGTTTTAGCCCGCGATTTTAAAAATTGAAAAGCTGTTCGAAAGATATTGGTTGGGAATCGTGCTGATTCTTGTAATAAAGTCCTAAAAAAAATTGCGATGATTTTTATTTTTTTTTTTTACGGTTGTTACCGTAGTCTTATAGGTCATACTAAAATATTACGGTCCTACGACAAGTCTTTTAATTTTAAAAATTTGTCAAAGTTTGCAAAAATTGGTATCGTTTTGTTGGCTTTTGTCAAAATTAGAACTTTCATCGACGTTTGCTCAAGAACGCCTGAACAGATTTCAAAAATTTCAAAAGCCATTCGATGTATTTCGATGTGTATTATCTTTTCTCAGTTCTGTGCAGCGATCGGCCGAGCCGCTTCTTTGTAATTTGGAAGAAAGTGTTAAACTTTTCGTCCACATTTATGCTCATACCACCGAATCGATTTTAAAAAATTAAAAACTGTTTGAAAGATATTGGGAATGATACTGATTAGTTTTAGGTGAAAATCTACCGAGTCGTTTTCTTGTAATTAACTGCTGAAAAAAAATTAAGCCGATTTTTATGGAACTTTTTTTGGTCTTAGAAGTAGCTAAAAATTCATCTAAGTTGAGAAAATGAGTAGTTTTTTGATGTTTGTTAAAATTAAAATTAGACGATTTACTTGGTATAACGAAAAGTACTTGGTCTTAATGAACCTATTAAACCATTAAAGTCCTAGGGAAGCTGGTTCAATCATAAAAATTATTGATTTTTTAAAATTTGCTTTTAGAAAATACTCTGAGTTAACGTGTTCGTTCGTTTTCAATTATGTGTAATAAATCCACTTGGAATACTTTTAATCAGTCATAAATTAATTTATTTTTTATTGATTAAGTCATTTATTTACACATATCGGGAAGTTCATGTAACTTGCCTTAAGGCAAAATACCAATACCAACTAGTTCAATTTAATACCACCTTAATTGAAAATAATTTATCAATATTATTAATCTTTCTTCAATAATAATAATCTAGGAAAATTACTAAACATTTTAAGTTAAAGTTTCAAAGCTTTCAATTTGGTAATGTAGTATACAATATTCTTGTTTATATATAGGTGGATCTAGGAAACGCCTTCCTGATGGCTTAACTCGCAGAGGAGATATAAATGTTTTACTCCTTGGTGATCCTGGTACTGCTAAGTCTCAGTTATTAAAATTTGTTCAAAGAGTAGCACCGATTGCTGTGTATACTTCTGGCAAAGGATCTAGTGCAGCTGGTCTGACTGCTTCCGTAATGCGTGATCCTGCTACCAGAGGTTTTGTCATGGAAGGTGGTGCTATGGTATGATAGGAAGTTATTTGAAATTTAATGTAAAATATTAATGAAATGCTTATGTTAATTTATTAGTAGAACAAGGGTTATTTACAATAACAAATGTATTATAAAAATTGTAGGTTTTAGCTGATGGAGGTGTTGTATGCATTGATGAATTTGATAAAATGAGGGAAGATGACAGAGTTGCAATTCATGAAGCCATGGAGCAGCAAACAATTTCTATTGCAAAAGCTGGTATTACTACAACATTAAACAGCAGGTGAGTACTTGATTGGTTGTTCTTATACAATTGATATTTTTCTTATTTGTGCAGTAATCTAAACTTTAAAACTATTATCTAATAAAGTTTATTTTAATAATTCACAGATGCTCAGTTCTTGCTGCAGCAAACTCAAATTTTGGTAGATGGGATGATACTAAAGGAGCAGAAAATATTGACTTTATGCCAACAATTTTGTCTCGTTTTGATATGATTTTCATAGTAAAAGATTTACATGATGAAAACAGAGATATTACTTTGGCCAAACATATTATGAATGTACATTTAAGTGCTAATAAAGTATCAGCCGAATCAAAAGAAGGTCAGTAAAACTTATTAACCACTCAAAACATTTTTCTTACACAAATAAAATTAGCTTTGTTATCTTTAATTATTTGTGTGATTGTAAATGACAATAACAGCAAAAAATTTTTTTCATTCCCATCTTTTTACTAAGTAATTTTTTTAATTTAATTGTTATTTACAGGAGAATTTTCATTATCATTCCTCAAGAAGTACATAGATTTTTGTCGAACACGCTGTGGACCAAGACTGAGCGCTGAGGCTGGTGAGAAATTAAGAAGCCGATATGTTTTAATGAGATCTGGTACCTTAGAAGTGGAAAAACAAACTGAGAAAAGATTAGTCATTCCAATAACAGTGAGGTAAATGGTTATTAACTTAAATTACTATTATTTTCAACTATTCTCAAAAAACAGCATGTTACAGTTTTAAGAATGTGTTTTCTTTTTACTACTGAAATTGGAAAATATATTTATAATTAAATTTATTTATTTAGGCAGTTAGAAGCTATTATAAGAATATCTGAATCACTTGCAAAAATGCAATTACAACCATTTGCCAATGAAAGTCATGTTAACGAAGCTCTCAGATTATTCCAAGTTTCAACTCTGGATGCTGCTATGTCAGGAAGTCTTGCAGGTAATAATAAAATTTGCAAAAACTTTGTAATGTTTTGCAACATATTGTAACTATGTTTACCTACTTTAACAAATTCTATAAATTATTATAATATAATAATTTTTAGGTACAAAATTTTTAATTTAAAATTCTATATCAAATTCATTTCTACAAAATATCATAATTAATATAAGTTAATCACAAAAAAAATATATATCACAACAAATTTGTTTTCTGTGGCGTGATTACAACTAGAATTTTTATTTCTTTAAATTTAATAACTATTTTCTTTTACAAAGCTGAACATGATGGTTAAATACAATGCAAAGATCATGAATATTACAATTAAGAGCAAATGTTTAATGATATTACTCCATACTAATTTATTTCCAATTTATAATTATATTTCAAATTTTAATGTTTCCAATTTAAAGGAGCTGAGGGATTCACAACAGATGAGGAAACTGATTTATTAAATCGTATTGAGAAGCAGTTGAAAAGAAGATTTGCAATTGGATCACAAGTTTCTGAGATGAATATTGTCCAAGATTTTGCTCGACAAAAATATCCTGAAAGAGCTGTTTTAAAAGTTATTCATACAATGATTAGGAGAGGTGAACTTCAACACCGTATGCAAAGAAAAATGTTATACAGACTTTGTTAATGATATTCTTGCCATGGTAATTACATTATTTTATACTATGTTAGATGATTTTTTACGTATTTATACTATTTCTTGTTTACTGTTTTAATGTTAATGAAATAATCTCCATTTTTCCTGTGAATTGTACAAATATAATTACTAATCTTAATACATGAATATGTTGCTCACATAAAATCCTGAAAATTTTGAGAAAAACGATTGGGATAATTTTGTCTAATTTATTTATTTTTAACAAACTGATAATTTAAGAAAATTCTTTTTGTACATCTGGTGGTATGTAATCTTGGTCAATAGCTCTGGGCTTCTTCTTTTTACCAAACCATTTCTTTGGATAGTAAACCTGTTTCTTTTCAATTTCTAAATCTAATTGTTCTTCATTTTCGAAGAACCATAGTCTTCTTTCTTCAGCTTCCAATTCCTTTAATTGTTTTTCTGTTTGTGCTATTACTTTGGCTTTTTGGTATCTAGCAAGTTGTTCTTGCAGTTTTTCTTCTCGAATTTTATTCCATTCTTCATGTAGCTGTAATTGAATAATAAATTAGTTGTTTAGTTTCTTTTTGTAATCCTCATTAAAATTCACTAATATGCACTTTGGATTTTGAACTTATTCGCACCTAACAATTATTAAATTGATAAAAATTATTAGCGAGAAGAACCTGTGATTTATAATAAGAGATATTGAAAAAATTTTGGCGAATAAGAATAAAAAAAAGTCAAAAACAGACTCCTTAATATTATAGGAATACATTAGAGAGTTGAAAAGAAGAAAAGTAGACAATATTGCCATTTCTGTTCTATTGAATGTTCTTTAGCATTTAAAAAATATTATTTATTCTAGGGTCAATTGTAAAAGTAGTGATCTCTACATTGAGTGCTCAAATAATAAGAATGGTGATTGACTACTTCTACATAATAAATTCATTTCATCAAAGGCTAAGCTAAGTGTACAGTGAATCAAATCTCAAAGAATAATATAAACTCTTGAGTTACAACTTAAGAGGAAGAACTTAATAAGATTTAAGAACTTAATTCAAATATCAAAATTCAAAATACAACTTTTTGATAACACTTCGTATTTAACAAAATATCCTGATTTGCAAAAAGCTAAAAAACATTTACATTTACTTTCCTTTTATTATTACCTTCTCTTGATTTGCAATATCAACAGGTTCTTGATTTTTTATGGCATCCTTAACAATGGTATCAACCTCCCCATATAAACCTGAACCACCATTCAGCGCCTCAACACTGCTTTTAAGTGCTTCTAGAATTTGCTGATTAGATTCATTTACTTCAACAGTACTCAATTCAGTTTTATATGATCTCTTGCTTCATCATATACTGTATTTTTATCTATCCTTTGAATAAGATCTTGAGCTTTCTCAAATTTTTTGTACAAAACCAGTCCCAATAATGAGCAACTGTTACCCAATTTGGTTTGTCCCAAACTTTGCCCAATCATATGTAAAGTTTTACCAACTAATAAAGAACCATCTCTCAAATCAAAATGATCATCAAAAAATTCATTTCTCAAGAATTTTACTCGAACCTTTTTTTCATCTTTTTTCTTTTTACCTTGAGGTTTTACTTCGGCACTTGCATTCCACTTCAGGAACTGGTTCAAAAGGCTTTGGATCTTTAATATATTGAAGGCATGCATGCAGCGACAAGGATTTATTAATTTCGTCTATCCTTTGAATAAGATCTTGAGCTTTCTCAAATTTTTTGTACAAAACCAGTCCCAATAATGAGCAACTGTTACCCAATTTGGTTTGTCCCAAACTTTGCCCAATCATATGTAAAGTTTTACCAACTAATAAAGAACCATCTCTCAAATCAAAATGATCATCAAAAAAATTCATTTCTCAAGAATTTTACTCGAACCTTTTTTCATCTTTTTTCTTTTTACCTTGAGGTTTTACTTCGGCACTTGCATCCACTTCAGGAACTGGTTCAAAAGGCTTTGGATCTTTAATATATTGAAGGCATGCATGCAGCGACAAGGATTTATTATTTCGTTAGAAAAATCTTCTTGCAGCATCAACATTGATGCTACTTTGGCCGCTGATGTGAAATCACTGGATTCTATGAATTTATCTAATAAAATATTTGCAGTAAATTGATCTAAAAATATTCCATAATTTATTCTGTCATTTAATATTTTAAGTAATTCCTCGTGCTGATCGCATTCATGAAAGAGTCGAATGACTGCATGTGATGTTGAATCTAAAGCGTTTGAGGTTTCTGAACTTAACCTTAATTTATGCAATAAATCTGCTAACGATTCTAAATGATCGACATGGTTAACACTATTGGCATAAATATCTACATCTATTGCAGTCGCCTTTCCATCCTGTCCTAAGTTATTTTCGATTTCATAATAAAGCTCGTCAGGATTGACATTATTCAAAATTTGTGTTGCGAGACGATTATTCCATGATGTTGTACATTTATAAGCATCTGTTAGAAGGGTGCGGTAAAATACGTTATTATTTACATGTAAACACAGCACCTTTCTACAAGTATTTGAAAATAATACTTTGAACATGTTTTTCTTGTTAAAAGTCTTCATTTGATAATGATGAAAAGTTAGGTTAAACAACACTATTTGATATCGATATTCTTGCCTTATATATGAAACGAACCAGTTGCAGGGGCTTTAAAACAATTTCTAACATACTAATTGACTTTGATTATTTAATGAGTAAAAAAATTTCGATTTCTTTTAAATTAATTCGATCAGAATATATATATATATATATATATATATAATATATTGTAGAGTTTCGAACAAGAATCCAAAAGTAATAAAAAACAAAAAAAGTTTTTTATAAACAATTTATTAAATAAATTCTATTTATTTATTACTGTCGTTATATATACTGAATTTATTTATTTATTTATTTACTGAAATATATATATATATATATATTATCAAAGTAACTAGCAGCCCATTCGTCGAAATAAAAAAGGTATAAAGTATTAAAAACTTTTAATTATACGTTTCGACACAAGATGCGTGTCATCATTCAGCAACTACAACAATTTGAAAATTTTATTTACTAATATAAACACCAGTATAGATTAATTATAACATAGAAAAACATTATACATACCACAGGACAAAAACACTCAAAAAATTTATCTTAAAAAGTTAAACTTATAACATTAGAATATATATATATATATATATATATATATAATATAAAATATATATAATATAATAAAATAAGAAAATGTGTAATAAATTATTATTATGAAACATAATGATTTGAATGTTTAATTATTATCTGATTCATGTCATAATTCAGATATGATTTTTCAAACATTATTATAACTTCAATAATAGGTTAATTGTTTTTTAGACGGCTTACAAAATTGGATTATTATGTGTTTGTTATATTATTGTACTTACTATTGTTATGTATTGTACTTACTTCTGTATGTTTTTAGTTGAATGATAAGACACGTTTTGTTCTTGAAATTAAACAATCTTAAATAAGTGTCGATGCATTAGCTGTTAAATAAGCTAACAATGTCTGTTGAACTAAAGATAATGATATTGATACGAATGGAATTTAGCCATTTTAAATACATAATTGTAATAGTTTTAATTAGTTAGTACGCTGTTGCCGCAAATAAAGCTTACTATTTTAAAACTATTTAAAAAACATAATACTGCATTTAAAAACTATTATGATGGCATTACACTATGATCCAGTATATATAATACTTCGCGTATTTACTGGAAACTTTAAAAAACTCTTAAATATCAAGGTAAGAGTTTATAATCTTTACATTGTTCCCACTAATTCAATTCTTAGAGTTCTATTTCCTTCTTTTGTTCTTTTATATTGTGAGTCCATTAATGGAGTCGAATTAATTAATTTTTTTTCATAATGAATAATAACATCCAAAAAAACTTCAATCTTATGTTTTCTTGTGCGCTAGTTTAAATCTGCCTCCAGTAAATTTTAGGTTTTGAACCCCTGTAAACTGCATCGAATTTTTTTGTCGCATAGTGCAACACTGTTTACTTGTACATTTTGCAACTGCACGAGTTCGGCTTTGGCAGGAGTTTTGTTTCATTGTACAAATTACGAATTCGTTAATGGCCGTCCATTCATGAGAATTTAGTTTAGTAAATAAATACAGTTAATATGTCTTATCAGCTGTATAGAAATACAACCTTAGGAAATACGTTACAGAGAGCTTACGAATTAATCCAGGTACGCCCGTATATTAATCACACACATTAACAGAACAATGTGCATTACCCCGAATATATCATACTTAGTGCGTATTAATAAATATTGCTTATTTATGATATATTTCAATTTTAGTATGGACAATAACGCCGCAACTAGCTATTCGAGTTTTTACTCCAATTCGACAAATGCATAAATCATGCCCTTTGCAATAGGGTTAAGTCTAGATTAACGTTCAAAGCTTCAAACTGAAAACTTACCGATTCTGTGACAATGTCTGGACATTATGCTCAATGATGTTAATTTAGAGAAGTCCAAGAAGTTGCTCGTGTAGACAAAGTTAAGATTGTTGAATAATAACATCCAAAAAAACTTCAATCTTATGTTTTCTTGTGCGCTAGTTTAAATCTGCCTCCAGTAAATTTTAGGGTTTGAACCCCTGTAAACTGCATCGAATTTTTTTGTCGCATAGTGCAACACTGTTTACTTGTACATTTGCAACTGCACGAGTTCGGCTTTGGCAGGAGTTTTGTTTCATTGTACAAATTACGAATTCGTTAATGGCCGTCCATTCATGAGAATTTAGTTTAGTAAATAAATACAGTTAATATGTCTTATCAGCTGTATAGAAATACAACCTTAGGAAATACGTTACAAGAGAGCTTAGACGAATTAATCCAGGTACGCCCGTAATATTAATCACATTAACATGAACAATGTGCAATTACCACGAATTATATTCATAACTTAGTGCGTATTAATAAATATTGCTTATTTTTGATATATTTCAATTTTAGTATGGACAGATAACGCCACAATTAGCTATTCGAGTTTTACTCCAATTCGACAAATGCATAAATCATGCCCTTTGCAATAGGGTTAAGTCTAGATTAACGTTCAAAGCTTCAAAACTGAACACTTACCGATTCTGTGACAATGTCTGGACATTTATGCTCAATGATGTTGAATTTAGAGAAGTCCAAGAAGTTGCTCGTGTAGACAAAGTTAAGATTGTTGCCTGTGATGGAAAGAGTATGTATTACCAATTTATATCTATATTTATATACAGAGAAATATTATGTGTAATATCAAGTTCTCTTATACTTTTCATTTTACGCAAGTCATTACTTGACAATATTTTTGATGTCTAATTTTAATTTAATTAACATTTAACTATTTATGAAGCAAACTTCATAAGTAATTAATTAAATACAACAAATGCTTTATATTAAAATTATCACCTGTTATCCCTTAAAGGGTTAGGGGTACTCAACGGCACAAAAAAATGAGAATTTTAAGGATTTTTTTTGTTATTAAACGATGTTTTCTTTACAAAAATAGTAATACGGCATTATTATACTTTGTTTTGACTTGAAGTAACAAAAATTTCAGAAAAAAAAAGTTATTTCCAAAGTTATAGCTGTTTTTGTTGACCCAGTTTAAAAAACCGGTCTTGGAGGTGAAGCTTTTCTTTTTTTTTTGCAAAAATTAACAAAATGGCAGCATCAGAAAAAAAAAATTCTAGATTTTTTGAAAAAATTAACAGTTGATTGGTCTTAAAAAATTTCAATTGTTGAAAACATAAAAATCCTTTGATCAGACCCCAGTTTATTATATATACTAAAAGCTGTATAAATTTCATTAAAATCTACTAAACGGTTTTTGAGTTACAGTTGTCACCAGTTCAAAAAACATAGTATTGAGAAAAACGTGTTTAAAGTTTCACATTGTATTTACATACAAAAATACGAATTATGAATAAACCAAGTCATCTATTTTGGGCCTATAAAATAGTTCATCAGTCATTGTGGAAGTTCCATATTTCCTATTTGCTGTTGCCTATGAAGCATTCTTGGTAGCGCGCTGATATGCCTCTTTCACACGTGCAGCATCCAATTTCAGCATACCAATGGGAATTATACTCACAATTCTTAGGGTATCCATAATCAATAATAATGATTATGTATATGTATGCAGCAATTTCTATGATAGTAGAACTAGAATTCACGGTTTTTGGGCATATTTTCACACAGTTGGTTGAAGCTCTCAATTTTTTTGTGATTATGGATTCAATCTTGAAATACACATCTTGAAAGTAAATTATCATTGCTGAGATCGTCATAAATTGGTTTAATAGCTTTTAAAACATCAAGAGATAAGGGAGAATAATCTTGAGTATAAGTGTAGACTATTTCACTTGCTTCAGCCTGCTGGTTAGAGTCCAATAACTCAAAAAGTTCATCGGATCATTATTCAAAAATGCCAAGTATCCTTAACCCCTTAAATTACCTTTTGAATACTAAAAGAGGTACAATAAATTGTATTTTGTCATATTAGTTTTACATGACTTGTTTCACCAATATTTATTTTTTTTACCATACTTCTTTTACTACCAATACATAATTATGTATATAATTTAAATTATGCAATATTCCTGGTCTACTTTTAATTCATGAATAGTTCGAAATTTCAAAAAAAAGTTTTGCAATATCACTTTCCCGCTGACTTGACATATCCATATTGATTTGACATTGATCATTTTGATTGAAACAGAACTATTGAGTTTATTTAAAGACTACTTTTGTCTTTAATTAAATTTTAATAATTATTATCTTTTATTTTTAGATGTTGAAGGTGAAGGCAGCTCAAAAAGATGAAGCTAACTATTATTATTTGTGATGTTTTTTTTTTATTATCCAGAACTTAATATTTTTGTTCATGTTCTTTAGAAGAAACATGAACTTGTTTTGCAATTATTGTATTAAAATGGGTATATATAGGTAATAATTTACATAGATACAATTACATACAAATACCAAATATAAAGAATCAGATTTATAAATCTAATTTTAAATTTATAACTAGTTTTAGAAATCAAGTTGTTTTTGTACATACTTTATCAATATTTATTGTAATTCTGCATTTTATATAATGAACACTTACTTAATTATCTAACTTGTGGTTTTATTAAAAAAAAAAAAGCATTTCCTCATGCACAAAAACTGTAACAGTAAGGCAGTATAGTTACACATAAATTCGAATAACATAAAGTTACACTTTATAGTAATCAAAAATATGCAATGTTGGACTTAATTATATTAATACATTTAATTTAATTATTTCCAAGATTTTATTTTAGATAATTAAAGGTATAACATAAATAAATTATCTATTTAAATTTTTTTGCAGATACGGAATTACATTCTTGACAAAGTGAAATTACTATTTCTTTTATATGTATTGTTGTGTTCGAAATACTTTTACTCCATAGGTTTAACACATTCATGAGCATTTGTTATAATTATTTTATTGTTTTATATTGGGTTTTGATAAAATTTATTAAGACAATTAATGGAATATTAAAATCCTTTCTACTAATGGGAAAACCTAAATTAATTAATTATATTAAATAATTCATGGTAGAAATGGCAATAAAAACAAAGCAAACTTTTCGTAATTGATGAATATACTATTGCTCTCTTGGTAAAATAAATTAAAAATTAGTGGTGAATGGCATCGTGCCTTAAAGCAAATTGCTGGAATTATCTGTAACAAAAATAATGTAATGAAAAATTTGAGGAATATGGAATGTTTTCAATAATATTATTATAAGTAAATAAACAAAATTCAATCAATCAAACTTATAATGAAGGACATTGTATAATATTTATAAGAATTATATAAACTATAGTGCAAATATATCATTAAGCTTTAAAACATTAGCTAAAAAAAAAAAAATTCGATTTACTTTCGATATTCAAAAAAAAATTTTTTTTCTGGAAATAAAAAAAAAATCCAAAATCAATCGTTTCGTCAACACAAGCAGAAAGTTTTTTGAATCATTCAAATCGGATGTTTTAGTTCTCTCAAAAATTGCAATTTTAGCTCGGTATCTCCGAACCGCTTGGACCTGCCTTTACCAAAAACTAATCACCACTTCTACCCGTCATTACGAATTGAATGTTTTTTGGATCATTCAAATCGGATGCTCCGTTTTCTCATAAACTCGATTTCTATTTTCTGCACTTTTTACTCGGCATCTCCGAAACGGCTGAACCTGCCTTTTGCAAAAACTAATCAGCACATCTCCCTAGCAATACGAATCAAATGTTTTTTGAATGATTCAAATCGGTTGATTTTACACGAAACTATTTTATTTTAATTAAGATATTTGAGGAAGAAACTTTATACGCAAATAATTCATTTTAGAATTTCGCCATAATTTAAATTTCGCGCTTCAATATTTATTGATTTGGCATTGCTAATGCCTTTCACAACCAAGTTCAAGTAACAGCGGTAATGTCAAAAATAATCAACATAAACGAATAGTATTTGATATGTTTTAATATGTTCACATAAAACGAACAAAATAATAATGTGAAATAATTCATCAGTCTTTTTCATATAACTTTTTATATATCTAAATAAATATAATGTCTTCGCCAAATTCTAATGCGGTGCAAAGTGTTAATGAAGAACCTAAAACGTCAAACTCTTTGGGTTCAAATAACAGTTCTGAAAATCCATTTGCATTGAAGCGGAGAGTTTTTAATAATTCTCATGGGGATAATTCTTGTGCAGGAGACAGAATGCCCTCAGATGAAAATGTATATATTTATATAAATGCATAAAATTTATTCAATGGTACAATGTTAAATTAGCTTGTCAAAAACTCTCAGATTTCACCTTTGAAAATAACTTTGTATCTTTAGTAAACATTGGAACCTATGCCCTTTTTCCTAATCTAGAACAAAAATAAGTTGAAAGAAAAAGTAATTTACTACTGCACTAATTTTTATAATGTGGAAGTTTTATATGTAACCATTCTATTAAATTGTTTTAACAAATTACTTATACTACTACTACTTATCGAATCAATAAGTTCATGTTGCATTTTGATGTATTCATTTTGTGGATAAAATAAATTAATTATTAACTAATGCTTTAAACACTAGTTATTAATAAACCAGGTTAAGTTGTTATTAAAACTCTTTTATTTTAGATTGAAAGTTCAGTAAATGGTTCTATAGAAAATAGCAAACCTGAATCAAGTGATAAAGTTAGTTCAGTAACATCAAATAAGGATGTTGATGTGTCCAGTTCTGATGCTGTAGCTACTCATTCTAATGATGTGGTTTCTAGCTCTGATAATACTGAAATGGGTGCAGATAGCACAGCAAATCAGCCTGATAGTACCACTTATCAGCAAATTGGAAACGCCAGCTCAAGTCAGCTTAGAACTGCCTGTCGCTATGCAGAAAAGTGTTATCGGTAAAAAAATTGAATTTACATAATTAAAATGGTCCATACCATACCATATAATACCATATAATGGTCAGCATTTTAGTTTTACATAAATTAGTTTATTATATTTTACATAAATTGATCTGGTAGAGATTGCTTGATTAATATATGAATTTTAATCTACTTTTTTGAAATTTGCAACATTTAATCTAAAATTCCTCATGTTACTGCTATCTTACTTTACTACTTTCATATGCAAATGTTTTAATACTTTTTAAATCTTGCAAACAATTTGATTTTTGAAATTGATTTTTTTACAAATATATAACATGATTTTAAATTTTTAGAAGAAATGATACTCATCGTGAAATATTTGCTCATCCTGGTGATCCGGATTATAGAGCTACAACTTCACTCCCTGCAAATCAGCATTTATTTAGTATAGTGCCTAATGATAATGCACCTGAATGCCGTTATGGTCAAATGTGTTATCGAAAGAATCCTCAACATTTCCGCGATAGGAAACATACACAATTAGGCATTGCAGGTACCTATGATTTTGTATTCCTTTTAATTTTCTTCTTTGTATAATTTTTGATCAATATTGTTTACACTAAACTTTTACTTATCACCAGTAAATAATTTTATAAATGTTATTATGTTTGGGTTTAATAGTGATAAAGGGTTTAATAGTGATGTAAGGGTAATTAAAACATGAATAACCTTTAAGAAGTATCATAAAACATAAAGCTACGTAAATTGCTACAAAGTTGTTAGGATTTGTTTGTATATTGATAGTTTTGCTCTTTTGTTGTATCAGAATAATCAGATTTTATTTCTGTTAGTCAAAATAATAAAAAAGAATATATGTTACTCTAAACATATATTAAAATATTTCCTAACACAATTGATTATTTATATTAGAGAGAGATATTTTTACAGATTTATAGTTTTATTGCATGACTCAATTTATTACAATATTTAAAGAACTAATAGCGAATAAATAATAACTCCATGCCATTGGAATGCTCTGTTAGCTCAAAATTTAAAAAATTTCAACAAAAATGAATTTGTTTGTTTAATATTTTATTCAGGTTAGTTAGAAAAAACTTAAAGTTGTTCAGAAACAGTTATTTTTTTTTTATTCAATACAATTTGGTACAAACAAATATTTACGGTACGCCGATATTTTTCATTTCAAGTGAATGACGTTGGCACTTAAAAAAAAATTGGGGTTTGAAATTTTTTGATAAAATATCACAAACAGCAAATCAAACTCAGTTAGCTGCTGAACTTTACTTACAAATTTCTGTGTTATGTAACATGATAACGAATCTAAAGTGTCATAAATTAGAAAAAGTTTTAACAATATTAGTTTTATCAAGCTACAATAGTAGCTTAATCACTGAATTAAGCCTGGAGAGATCATTTTAAACTTTGCAATAGAACTATTGTGTACTGTAAAGTCGCTGGGAAATCGAAGACAGTGACACAAGATGGTTTATATGGTGGTACACCGACTTACGTGCGACCTGCCTTACGAGTATATGAGATACGAGCCGCCAAAAGAGCGATTCGTTGTTTTGACATATGAGCAATATTCCAGATATGATCTTTGAGCGAGTAAGAGTTCTAGAAAATTTTAAATGAAAGTATGAAAAATTTTGTCAGTTATTTATTGTACAAATATGTTAATTTTTGAGATATTGTAAAATGTTCAATGTTACAAATTTTTACTTTGAATTACATTAACTATTTTTTTGAACTCAAATTAACTTTTACTCAATGATTTTCTTACCATAGAAATATTTTGACTGCCATATATTGATAAATTATTTTATAGTCAGCCATTTTAATTGTATATTAATATTAATTCGATAGTAACAATTTACCCAAGGGAATATATCGAGGATTACTTTAAAGTTTTAAATTGTGATTAATAGTGATTATATATAATTATAACTATGTATATATATTGATATATATTCACTTTCCTGCAAAAGTTTAGACTCACTTGGGAAAATCGTTTTATCACGTCACTTTATTTATCGTTCTCCACAGACAGTTTAATGTACGTATTGATATAGAAAAACATTTTAAGAATGATTTTTGAGCGTCACCTTTAAGTTCTCATTTATTTATTGTACAAATATGTTAATTTTTGAGATATTGTAAAATGTACAAATGTTACAAATTATTACTTTGAATTACATTAACTATTTTTTTGAACTCAAATTAACTTTTACTCGATGCATCATTATTTAAAGATTTGTGGGGCCATCGATCGAAAGGCCAACATATTGATTAAAAGCATCTTGATTGATTTTTTTTTGTTTTTTTCACAAAAATTAAAAAATATCACTTGTAAATGTTTTTAACGTAAATTGAATGTGTAATTCTCAACAAATGTGTTACATTGAACTGTCTGAGAACGATGAATAAAGTGATGAATAAGAAAGACAATAATTTTCCTAAGGAAGTCCAAACCGATTTTCCTAATATATATATTTGATATATATATATATATATATATATATATATATATTTGAATTTGACTTTTTGCTTTTTGTACATTTAAAAAATATTATTCTATTTAATATTATTCAACTATGGGTTCAAAGTTCAATATATATATATATATATATATATATATATATATATATTCACTACCCTCACTTGGGAAAATCGTTTTATTACGTCACTTTATTTATCGTTCCCCACAGACAGTTTAATGTACATATTGATATAGAAAAACATTTTAAGAATGATTTTTGAGCGTCACCTTTAAGTTCTCATTTATTTATTGTACAAATATGTTAATTTTTGAGATATTGTAAAATGTTCAATGTTACAAATTATTACTTTGAATTACATTAACTATTTTTTTGAACTCAAATTAACTTTTACTCAATGCATCATTATTTAAAAATTGGTGGGGCCATCGATCGAAAGGCCAGCATATTGATTAAAAACGTCTTGATTGATTTTTTTTGGTTTTTCCACAAAAATTAAAAAATATCACTTTTAAATGGTTTTAACGTAAATTGAATGTAAATCTAAACGAATCTGTTACATTAAACTGTCTGAGAACAATAAAATGAATATGAATAAAAAAGACAACAATTTTCCTAAGGAAGTCCAAACCGATTTTCCTAATATATATATTTGATATATATATATATATATATATATATATATATATTTGAATTTGACTTTTTGCTTTTTGTACATTTAAAAAATATTATTCTATTTAATATTATTCAACTATGGGTTCAAAGAACAGGGTCATGTCTTGAATGAATTAAAATTATTGAAAAATATGAGTATGGCAAGGATATAAGAGTGTACCACATCATAGATCTGTACTATGTTTGAACAAGAGTCGATAAAGGGTTTTCTGGCCTATAAGAGATTGTGGATAAATCAAACCAAAAAGTGGTAACAGGTAGAGCATGGGAGTTGTTCAACGAAATATGTTCATCTCATTTCCACAATATATTAATAAAAAGTAAATTTATTAATCTTTATTAATTTATCTTTAATATTCAATACACTTTACAAAAACCACAGCGCTCGAATGAATTAATGGCATTTCAATGTATGTATATGGGATTTTTTTTCGAGATACGAGCGATTCGACATTCGAGCATGGTTACGGAATGAATTAAACTCGTATGTCGGGGTACCACTTTATATCTATCAAAAATAGAATGTAATACATATATGTAGTACGATTCATTTTTTACTATCTCGCATAATACGCTTCTCGCTTAGGGCGCGTTTTTTAGAACCGCTATAGAGAAGTTCAAGCAGAAAAAATAAAGTGAAATTATACGAGTTGTAAATGTTATATGAGGAATATGTTATATGGCGTTATATGATAATATTGGTGATTTTTTTGACCAAAATAAGTAATGCTCAGTTAGCAGTGCATAGAACAACAAAAGTTCTATTTTGTAAGGTGAATTCTAATGTTAGAAATTTCGAAAGAAGAGGATTACATTGTTGATTATCAAAAGGAAGTTGCAGTTAGTATATCTTATTTGGTTGTAAAACTAATTGAATTTGTTGAATTTTGGAAATTTCTATTCAAATAAATATCCATATAGTTAGGGTGTCAATGCCAGATTGTCACCGTTATTCTAGATTTAAAGATATTGCAGAGGCCTATAATACTACACAATACACAATAATTAGAATAAAATAATTTTGCCACAAATTTTTATCAATGCAATAATGGATTTAAATAGGCCGTCCAAAAAGGAAAAGAACAAGACTTAATTCACCTACAAGCAGCAGTGCGGATCTTACTTCTGATAGTGAAGAAGAACCTGATTTTAGTGGAGACGATGATGATTTTTACGTTCCTCCGGATAGTGATTAGATGGTTTTGATAATTATTCTTAACTAATTTGTTTTTTTTTATTGAATTAATATATATTTTATTCTAATGAAGATATTATATGGCGCTAAAAATATTTAAATATTATTAAATTTGTGAAATTATATAAACTGTATTTTAACTATATAAGTATAATCTTTATACATATATAGGTAAAATCATTGTTTATAGTTTGTGAATGTATATAAAATTACAATATATACATTGTATATATATATATATATATATATATTATGTGTGTATATTTGGATTAATGGGTCTTAGATGTGTATGTTTGTATTGAACTTCGAACAAAGAATTCAAAATTTTCTTCAAGAATTATGTGGTTTTTATTATAATTTTGGATTCATTGTTTGAATCTCAACACCCTATATATATATATATATATATATATATATATATATATATATGCAGTGGCGTCGAAAGCAATTTTTTGATGGGTGGGCTCGTTTTTTTTAGAGAGACAGTGGGCTTATTATTATTTTTTTTTAAGACATTGTAGAAAATCTCATATTTTCAGCATTGCCCGCACGGTTCCGTCGCCACTGTATGTATGTATGAATGTTTAGATATAAACATATGCATGTATGCAATATGCATGCATATATAAATGAGTATGTAAAGTAGGAGTAATATTTATTTATCCCAAATAAATCCATTAGATGGTTGTATTCTTGAAAATATATAATTTTAATTTGAAGATATTAAAGCAATCAGTGCTTTCGAATTCTGGTGTGTTTTCGTTTGTACGTTTTTATTAATTTATTTGCATACCTTTTTAGAGTAAAGTTAAATTATTAAAATTAAATATTTGAAAATTGCAATTGATGCTACAATTATAAGGTTTTAAATTTGTTAATTAGTTATTTATCCGTTGTTTGTTACTCATTGTTTGTTCTTTATAATAATGTTTAGTTTTTGAGAAATTAAGATGTAAATTATTTAAATCGAAGTGTTGCTAAAAAAATTTCAAGATTTTCTTGAAATTTATGGGTTTTCATGGTTAGTGTAGATTTAATAAGCCAACAACTTTTTTCAGCAGTATTATTTCAAACGTTTTTAGAATATGGATTATTCCAGGAATTTCAATGAATTTCAAATTACTTCAATGCTACTTAATAATTAAAAATTACATTTCATTTAATTTAATGTATTTATGCCTGTAAGTGCCATAATGAGCGTTACAAATTTATATGTAATAAATCAAATTAAAAATAGATTTTTATTAATATTGTCCTGGAATGGCATAATAATTCATAAATTATTTTCTATACATATTAATGATCACAACCTCTGTGTTCCTGTCAGTGCCTATTTGTTATATTTTTCAAATGGTTTTACTAAGAATAGTAAATATTATTTATATGACATATTTTGCAAAATGTTTGTTACTTAATATTTAAATGAGAATAAAAATTTTTTACATAAAGCAAATTTGAATAGTTTTATCAGTATACTATATCGTTACATCTTCATTTTTATAGTAAAATATTTAAAAGATAATGCAGGGTACATAGTACATAATTATCTTGGAATCAATCTCCCTCCCTCTCCTTGGAATCAATAGGAATCTAATGTTTTTTGAATCATTCAAATCGGTTGATCCGTGCGCCCAAAAACGTGGACGAAAAATTGCGGACACATAAAACACACACACATTCATTTTTTCTGGGATATGCCAAAATGTTCAGAAACCTCTGAAATGTGAAGATATGCAGAAACTTTCATTTTTAACATCCCGTATGGTAAGTTATAGTAATCGAAAAAAAAGAAAATGAAAATTTTCGCATATCTTTACTTAGCTTAGGCACACATGATTTTCGGATACTGGGGATCAAAATAAGATACTTTTCTGAAGAAACCACACCTCTCAAATGATTTCTGATGTCCCGTGCATTGACCCAAAGATAAGGAATGAAATTTGAAAAATTCCATTTTGACCCATTTAGAGTGTCCCAATCGCGTCCAAATGTATGACCGACCCCCACTAACTTTGGAAGGCCAATCCACCCATGCTCGTGGTTCACCCCCTGGTTCCCCACCTAAGAGGTTATTCAACATTTAACCCTTATTTTTGGGTCAATGCACGGGACATCAGAATTCATTCTAGAGGTTTGGTTTCTTCAGCAAAGTATCTTACTTTGATCCGTATGTATGTTTGGATACAATTTACGATTTCGGGCGCACGGATCAACGATCAACCGATTTGAATTATTCAAGTGCCAAAAACGGTAATTCAGTTTTTGAGAGAACGGAGTGCCTGATTTGAATGATTAAAAAACATTTTGCTTGTATTGGCAAAATGGAGATATTCTTGAATTTTTGGAAAGCAGGTCCATCGGTTTTGGAGATACAGAGTAAAAAGTAAAAGAAGAAATGATATTTGACGGTCAAAAATGATTATTAGACATATATTAATCGAATTATCAGTTATTTTATAAATTTTTTAATTATTAGTGCTTATTTTGTTACTATTTTTGGGTTTGTATCCAAGATTTTTGACTTTTAAAGCTCACTTGTACTGTTCAAACAAATATCAAAATTTTCAGATTGTTTTTTTTTTTTCAAAATTTTCAAAAATATACAAAGTTTCATACTTTAAATATAGGGGGAAGTCCCCGAGTGCCGGACACCTAAAGTTATTTATAAATAAATCAAAAAATATTTCACGAAATGTTTATTAAATTATGACTTATGTTAGATAACAAAATTAGACTCAAACTAAGTCAAACTAAATTAACAAAAACGCAACATTTGCTAAAAAATAATTAATACTATCAATCAAACTTTGGTGACAATAAATATGATTTTACAAAGTGGCACCTAGTACCGGACATTTCAAAATAACCAGTATTGAACACATAGGTAGCTATCTCCACACTCTGGAGTGTCTGCACATGTGTGTATTCTTAGATATTGCAAAAAAACACTAATCATCCACCCTTTTGACTGGGCCACACTGATGCTCTCAGCTGGAGCATTCATCATAAGATTTTTATTCTTTGACTAAGAAATACGAAAAATGGGGCTATGTAGTGACCATTAGCACTCATACAGAACAAAATTAAATAATTAAAATAAATTACGTAAATTTTCACAAAAATATCAGTATGTTTACTGTTCGGCGCTTAGTGTCCGGCGCTAAGGGACAGGCATTTTTGTTCATTTGGTGGTATCTACTAAAATTGTTTAAAAGATCTAATAATATTGTACTATTTTACGGATAACAATCGAATACTACTTCTATCTTTGCATACCACCCAAATGTAAATGCATATATATATATACTAGAATTACTTAATTGATATTTAGGTGACGCCGTGATTTTGCGCCTAAAACAGCAAAGGGTTGCTCCCGCCGTGGCCGTGTGCGTCACAGGTGAGTCTTGGTGGGTGATCCTGTACCTGTGTGCCCCCCATGCCCTCATCACTTGTATTTTGAAATGAAAAGATTTTTACGCTTAAATAATACGTGTTAAATAGAGTGTCCGGTATTAGGTGCCGTCCGGCGTTACGGGACTTACCCCTAAATTTTAAATTTACTATTCATTTTAAAAATGTATATATTCCATATGCGTTATTCAAATCGTAAGAAATACATCCTCAGATAGATTCATTCGGCATATTAATGTAAACATTCTCAAGTGTTTTATGAAATTAGATCGTTGCTATATAATATGAGCGATGAAATATATAGTATTTATAATTATCTATTTGAAAATATTTAAAACAATTGTTATTAATCGTTGATTAATATTTATTGATTACTGATTTTTTTTGCCTTAAGGCACGATACTATGCACCACTAGTTGATTTTCGGTCTATTATTACAACTTACCCCACGGAAAGTTAAAAAGGTGTTTTTCGATCCGACGCCCATCACTACAACAGACTGTACCTACAGTACGATATAGTTGTATATTATATGCAACCCTAAAGTTATTGATCGTGCGAAATGTGGGTTCCTGGATGGCCATGAATTTATTTTCCGGCATCAAAATCAATGAGCACACCCGGATGGTTGCAGGTTAGCTACAGTTATTGTAATAGATATATAAAAATAATTCGTATTATTTAAAAATTATAATAAAATATTTGATAATTTATAAATTTTTTGGTATTGGAATATGATATGCTATACGTCTTTTGTTATAACTATTTTATAACCCTTCCACTAGATTTTTAAAAATAATTTTTTGTCTATCTTTACAAAAAAACAGCATTTTTGATGATATATGTAAAATATTGAATTAAAATTCAGAAAAGTTTTCCAGTATTAAGCCTTTTCAATTAATTAAATTAAGTTGTGCAGATATATGACTTTCCTTATTATTAGATTAATGTTATTTTTTGCTCATATTTTTACCAAAATGTCTTAATCTATCTATAGATAAATATCTATTCAAAATTCAAACGTCCGAAAACAGATGCTGCGTTCTCTTAAATATTGAATTGTTATTTTTGGCACTTTTTGACTCTCCATTCTCTCAAAACTGAATTGTTATTCTTGGCACTTTTTATCCCGTATCTTCGAAACCTGCCTTTGCAAAAAAACTAATCAGCACGTCTCTCTATCAATGGGAATCGAATGCTCTTTGAATCATTCAAATCGGTTGATCTATGCTCTCGAAATTGTGGACGAAAATTTGTATCCGAACATATATGCATATACCCAAATATGCACACATCAATTTTTTCTAATGCACCCCAAAATGTTCTGAAACCTTCGAAATGTAAAGATATGCAAAAATTTTCATTTTTGATTTTTTATGCGATTACTATAACTTACACTACGGAAATTAACAATTATTATTAACTTCCAGTGCGTAGGGTAAGTTATTGTAGTCGTCCAAAAATCTGAATTGAAATTTTTTATATTTCTTCACGTTTTGAAGGTATCTGAACATTTTGGCATACCACAGAAAAAATGAATGTGTGTGTGTCTGTATGTACGGATACAATTTTTCATCCACATTTCGGGCGCACGGATCAACCGATTTGAATAATTCAAAAAACATTGGATTCCTATTGATAGGGAGATGTGTTGATTATTTGGGAGATGTGCAGGTCCAGCCGTTTTGGAGTTACGGAGCTGAAGGTGAAGAAAATAGAAATCGAGTTTCTGAGAGAACGGAGCATACGATTTGATCCAAAAGCATTCAATTCGTAATGACGAGGAGAGGTGGTGATTAGTTTTTTGCAAAGGCAGGGCCAGCCGTTTTGGAGACACCAAGCTAAATGTGCAAAAAATGGCAGTTTTTAAGAGATCTAAGCACTGCATTTGAATGATCCAAAAAACTTTCTGCTTGTGTTGACGAAACAATTGTTTTTGACAAAAAAAAAATATTTTCAAAATTAAACAAAATCCAAAAAAAAATTTTATATATTGAAAATAATTCTGATTTTAATTTTAATTCTGGCTAAAGTGCTAAAGCTCACTTATATACTCTAAATAAGTAATTTTAACTTTGCAATTCAGTTTATATAATTCTTATAATTATTAGACAATGTTACAGTATTTATAATAATCTATTTGAAAACATTTAATATTCCTCGAACATTTCGTTACGGTTTGTTCGGGAAGTTCCAGCAATTTAAGTTTGTAATTAGTTTAGTAACAGAAGTTTATAATTAATTCTTATTTGTTGCATGACCTAATTTTAGCGGGAAGTAAGTGTCGATATTTTATATTTTTAATCGTTATTGCTATATTATAATTAATATAATATTTGTTATATTATTATTATTATTATTATTATTTCTATTATTCTTTAAAATGTAGAACTGCAGTGGTTTCCTATTTGTCGGCCTTTTGATGCTGACTGTCCCGTGACCTTGCAAAGGTTAAGGTCGCACGTAGGCGGCAGCTATGGTGCCGCACAGGAATCTACACAGCTGTAGTTATAGCTGTCATACAGCTACATCGCTATGCAGACAACATTTTGTGAAATAATCCGAGCTATAGGTATAATAGAAGTACTGGAAAATTAAATATTTGACGATTTATTACATATCGATGTAAATCGATTATTGACATATATCATATATTGGCAAATTCTTTGACAATATTTGATAACTGAAATACATTTTAAATTTTCTCTTTGTTTGTGATCATCGCTTATCTATTGACCATCATATCATTAATTAGTTTAGTACAAAGGTATATAGGCGATTTTGTAGAAGTCTTTCTATTACAGTCTATTGTTAAGAATTATTATAATAATAAGCAATATGATAAGTATATCAAAAACAAAATAAGTCTCCATCAATATAAAACTAATAATACCAAGTCACACAAAACTAATAATACCAAGTCACACAAAACTTCTTATAAAGCGACCTTTATTCTTAAAATAAGAGTAAACCAAGCAGGATGGAAACATATTGATCAGTATATTTAGTAATTATTCAACTACCAACAAGTAGACATTAAAATAGTGGTTTATGACATCGTGCCTTAAGGCAAATTGCTGGAACTTCCCATATCGTAACGAAATGTTCGACGAATATTAAGTGTTTTCAAATAGATTATTATAAATATTGTAACATTGTCTAATATTTATAAGAATTATATAAACTGATTTGCAAAGTTGAAATTATTTGTTTAAAGTATATTAGAACAGAATTAAAATTAAAATCTGAATTATATTGCATATACAAAGAAAAATTTTTCTTTGAAAATATAATTGAAACAAATATTTTTTCCAAACGCAATTATTTTGTTGAAACTAGCAGAAAGTTCTTTGAATCATTTAGATCGGACGCTTAGTTCTTTCAAAAACTGCCATTTTTTGCACATTTAGATCTGTATCTTGGAAATGGCTGGACATGCCTTTGTTAAACACTAATCGCCTCTTCTCCCAATCATTACAAATTGAATGTTTCTTATATCATTCAAATCCGATACTCCGTTCTCTCAAAAACTCAATTTCTATTTTCTGCACTCTTTGCTTCGTATCTCCGTAACGGGTAGTCCTGCCTTTGCCAAAAACTAATCAGCACATCTCCCTATCAATAGGAATCGAATGTTTTTTGAACCATTCGAATCGATTGATCTGTGCACCCGAAAAACGTATATCAAATCAAGTATATCAAATACTATTTTAAAGTAATAAGTTTAATAATAATCACATATTAATATAAAACTTCTTATAAATCGACATTTATTCTTGAAATAAGAGTAAACCAAATAGGAAGGACGTATATTGATCAGTATATTTTGTAATTATTCATCCACCAACAAACAGACTTTAAAATATTAGCACTAATTTATATAAGTAATAATTTAAAATAAAATCTTAAAAACTTTTTTATTGTTCGTTTTATATCTCACTGCTGCCACCAAATTAAGAGATACTAATTCTTGGATCTCTTCTGGTATGTAAAACCACTTTTTTAAAGCATGATACATTTTATTTTAAATTATTGCTTGCAGAATTTATTGCTAATATTTTTTCTACTATAGCCTTTATAATACAAACTATATTTTAATTAGTTAGGCAATTGATCGATTACCATAAAGTTTTACCAAGGAAGTAGCAGCATTCAAAACAGCTCATAGAACACCTGATAGTTATGATTGCAGTTAATTAGGCCAAAAAACAGTCATTCATATCTTTATATTTTCCATTCAGATATTGGTCTAATTTATTTTTATCAATTTTTTAAATAATATTTTTAAAAGTTCTTCAGTCATCTTGATCTCTTTTGAGAGCTCATTGAATAGCTCAGCACTCCGTATAGAAATTTTTCATGTTATTGGTTCTTCTTTGTTTTAAATGCAAATTTACAAATTGCCTTATGAATTTTTTATTCAATACTTAAAATTATCAATTAGGTAAGTGTAACTTTAAATTTAGATTTGGAAGCAAGGTGCCTTATATGGTGAAATTTGTTTTAATTGCAATGTCGGTGCGTTGAAGGAATAATGTTTTAAGACATACAAAAGTTAAATATAAATCAGTATGCACATACAAAATTTACATATAATTATATATATATATATATAAATATACATATATATATATATATATATATAATTTGTTGCATTATTATCAGAAGGCCATTAAAATCCGTTGCACAATAATCGATTAATTAAATATGTTTTTGGAACATTATGGTCAATATCTGCCTATTTCGATATCGTAATGAATTTATTGCCAATTATATCATAAGTACTCACTACTCGTACATTTTGAATAACCTAAATACGACGTCGTGCATCTCACCTCGCATGGAGCAATTCCTTGTTGCTATCTCGGTCCTTGGTCCGGGCTGCATACTGCAATCGATGCAGCTAGAATATTAGAACAGGCAGCGGTTCTCAAACATTCTAACACATTCGGGATTAAAAGTGATACAATAATCGATACAATGAATTTAAATCAAAAAGTACATTTAACTGTTTACAGGTACCTAATTAATGAATTTAATTTATTATTGTAAATTACGGATTTTTTCGATTAAATTGAAGCTTTTACTTATAAATTATACATATTTACTTTTAAATTTGAGTAATAAGTAGATTGAATATATAACAATCAGAGTCAGAATTACTCTTTGAGTTACAGAGCTGATATAATTAAAATAATTTATAATAAATTAAAATAAAAAAGAAAAAAAATAATAATTACAACTCATAACATAAATAAAACTAAAGGTAAAATTATAATTTAAACTAAATAATCTGTGAAACTGTTCCAGTGAACAGCTCACTACGTTATGTCAAGTCCAAAGGAATTTTTCTCTTCAACCTTCTAGTAGACGGAGTCATAAGTAGAGGTGCTATAAGATGATTTGGATGATTTTCTAGCTTGGAGTGATGGATTGAACTTCTGCTGCTAATTACACCCTTAATAATAGGAATATTGAGGTCGTCATAGATGATTTTATTAATTACATACCAAGGTGATCGGTGATCTGCCTTAAGATTTTGGATTGCATACGTTGCATTAAAACAATGTTGGACATGCTGGCGCAACCCCAAAGCTCTATACCGTAGGTCCAGATGGGTTTTATTACAGATTAATAAATCAATAACTTGTTGTCAAGCGATAGGATTGATTTGCGGCAGAGGCAGATCTATTGAACTGGTAATAAGATCTTTTTATTTTTAGGGACTGCTTCAGCTTTTGCTTTTCATATTTTATACCATATACTAATTCTTTTACAATTGTTTCTCCTTTCTTCTTTTACAATTGTTTCTCCACCGACATTGCAATTAAAGCAAATATCACCATATACGCACCTTGCTTCTAAATCTAAATTTAATGTCACATTTAGCTAATTGATAATTATAAGTATTGAATACAAAAATTCATAAGGCAATTTGTAAATTACAATTGTCTCTCCTTTGTTCTAAATTCATCTTCGTTCTGCTAAATCTATTCAATTAATTTCCAATATTGATTTCTAAATGTTTCTCTTAATTTTCTTGTTATATTGTTTTAAACACCAACATAATTGAGAAATATATAGTATATTTTATAATGAATAGAAGTTTTATAATGCCGCAATAACTAAAATGGATTATTTCCAACTGGAAACATATTTTTGATCCTTCTTTTCAAATAAAAATGGATGTCACTATTGCATTATGTCAGGTGTTTATTAGTCATGTGCATGTTAAAGAAATGTTTACCCAATTTTCTTATAATATATCCATGTTTTTTTCTTGATTATTTATGTCATATACATTTATATTGTGAATTCGAATCCATTTTCGCAGTTTCATTCATTGTATGAATGTGAAATATGTATTATAACTTGAATTTAGAAATTACAATTATCAATTTTGATATTCCTGGTCCCAATATACATCCTTCAATGACCTGATTTTATTGAATTTGATGTTTTAAAAGAAGCATTTTTTAACTTCTCGTAGGGTAACTTATTGTAATGGGTCGAAAATCGAAATTGAAAATTTTTACATTTTTCAACGTTTTGAAGGTTTCTGAACATTTTGACATACCTCAGAAAAAATGAATGTGTGTGTGTGTATGTATGTATGGATACAAATTTCCAGTCACGTTTTCGGGCGCACGGATCAACCGATTTGAATGGTTCAAAATCAAATTCGATTCCTATTGATAGGGAGATATGCTGATTAGTTTTGGCAAAGGCAGGTCCAGCAGTTACGGAGATAAAGAGCAAAGAGTGCAGAAAATAGAAATCAAGTTTTTGAGAGAACGGAGCATCCGATTTGAATGATCTAAAAACACTCAATTAGTATTGATTGGGAGAAGGGTTTATTAGTTTTTGGCAAAGGCAGGCCCAGCCATTTCGAAGATACGGTGCTAAATGTGTAAAATATGGCAGTTTTTGAGAGAACTAAGCGTCGATTCAAAGAACTTTCTGCTTGTCTTAACAAAATAATTGATTTTGGAAAAAAAAAATTTGTATCAACTTTATTTTGTATCGAAAAAAGTTTTTTTGTATATCGAAAATAATTCAAATTTTATTTTTAATCCTGACTATAGTTCTAATATTCTTTGAACAAATAATTTCAACTTTGCATTTCAGTTTATATAATTCTTATAAATATTAAACTATGTTACAATATTAATAATAATCTATTTGAAAACATTCAGTATTCCTCGAACATTTCGTTACGGCACGATGAGTTCCAGCAATTTGCCCTAAGGCACGATGCCATACACCCCACCAGTTTCATTTTTAACACCAACCGAATGAGAAGTTTATCATTTTGAAGTTTCAAATTATTCTAAATTATTTGACTCCAAAGTTGATTAAATTATATAATTTTCTATGAAAATCATTAATTACTGCACAATTATGATTTAGAATAAGGGTTTTCCTTGATCTGATTAGAAATTAATTATTCTAATTGTCATAATTAATTTCTCAGACAGATATTGTATGTATACTCACATTATTTCATTATCAGTAATTTTTTTCCAACTTAGCTTAAATTATTATATTAAATTTGATCAGTGCTCGTGTCATTAGAGTAAAATGGTAAAATTTTTAATTGGAAATCTTTTAATAAAGCCAATAGCTATTGTTTTACTTTTGATACGATGTTGTATGGTTTTTCATCGAATTATAAATAAATATTTCAATCGCTTTTAGAGATTTTTTTAATCAGAATTATGTTGTGGCCGTGATTCCAGTCGATTAATTTGATTATTTTAATACTAATGGTTCCGAAACAATTTTGAGAATGAATGCGACTCTCGTCATGGGTGTGGCCGAGGGTTGGTATTCAAGGTTACTTGCGCGAGATGGATTGGACAAAAAGCATCTGGTACAAGGCCATTTCCTATGGGCAATGGGGACTATATAGCATTTGCTAACTACTTTACTTCTCAAATTTTCAACATGATTATCTTAATTGGCATCAATATTCATTATATCGAATTTATAGACTTTATAAATCACGACTCTCATCAACTAATATTGTTTTCCGCTTGTATTAGCTATGAATAATGAAATATGGCATTTAGACCAGATGCCTTGCTTGCCTTGGCGTGTAAAATTTATTTGGGCGCCCTTCTTAGTAAAGAAAATTTCTCACAAATTTTAAAAAAGCTGCTTAAAATTTAAAGAAACATTTATTCATTATAATCGTCTATTATATGTCCTTTTTTGATTTTTTTTAATCGTCAATCCATATTAAAAAAAAGTTTTTCTATGATAAATTTATGAATTTTTGCTTTTTGGGCGCACTCATGAAGCTGTCTATGGTCTTTTGTTTGAGAGGGGGTTGTGCCTAATTAATGATGAATTAGGCATAATTGTTTTATTCCAATACTTGTAGTGCTGTAATTTTTGTTTATTAACTTCCCGTAGGGTAAGTTATAGTAATGAAGAAAATCAAAAATGAAAAATTTTGCTTTTCTTCGTTTTGAAAGTTTCTGAGCATTCGATTCCTATTGATGATGGGAGGTCCCATTTTTGGCAAAGGCAGGTCCAGCCGTGTCGGAGATACCGTACTAAATGTGCAAAGAATGTCAGTTTTTGAGAACTAAGGGTCCAATTTGAATGATTCAAAAAACTTTCTGTGTGTGTTGACGAAACGATTGCTTTTAGGGATTTTTTTTTTAATTTCAAATTTCTTTTCTTCACGTTTTGAAATTTTCTGAACTTTCGATTCCTATTGATGATGGGAGGGAGATGCGCTGATTAGTTTTTGGCAAAGGCAGGTCCAGCCGTGTCGGAGATACCGTACTAAATGTGCAAAAAATGACAGTTTTTGAGAACTAAGGGTCAAATTTGAATGATTCAAAAAACTTTCTGTTTGTGTTGACGAAACGATTGCTTTTAGGTATTTTTTTTTAGTTTCAAATTTTTTTTTCAAAATTGAAAATAATTCGAATTTCAATTTTAATTCAAGCTAAAGTTCTAAATCTCACTTATATACTTCAAATAAATAATTTTAACTTTGCAATTCAGTTTATATAATTCTAATAAATATCAGACAATATCCTTCATTCAAAATTCGATTGATTAAATTTTGTTTATTTACTTTTCTATAAACATATATAAGTTACAGTATTTATAATAATCTAGTTAAAAACATTTGATATTCTTCGAATATTTCATTACGATACGGGAAGTTCTAGCAATTTGTCTTAAGGAACGATGCCATATACTACTAGTTTTATTTTATAATTGTCGGTTTGTTTGGTTTTTATTATTATAAAAAATGTTTTCATTACGTATTTTATTCTTCCTAATTTGATTTGCGGTAAGGCACATTGCAAGTGTAGGAACATTTAACTAAAGGATTATGTCAAAAATTTGTTACCAATTGAAAATAATGCATTTCGAGCACTGCGGTGTTAAATGGCAATGGGGAAGCTTTCATACTTTTCGTCCCTTATTTGAGCTGAAACACTTGAGAGCTCATTTGATCTAGACCAGAGCACCGATTCTATATTTAAAATAGCAAAGTAATATTTGTAATATATTTTTTAAATTATTTAATTATTCTTAATAAAGTAATATTTGTAATATAAATTTTACAAATTTTGTAATATGAATTTATTTGTAATATTATTTCTAGATGCTTGTTAATAGGATCGTGAAGTATGATAAAAGAAATACTTTATACCATTATATTTTATATATTTGATATTTCCACATTATCATTTCAAAACATTTCAGTATAATAAAATGATTCAAGGAGTTAGCAATAATAATGACACAATCTTGTTTATATAAACAGAAACCACTTGTTAAATAAATGAATTGCGTTTATGACATCATTTAATAAACATATAGTTTTTCGTCGGTGCAAATAAAAAAATTCCACCTGGCGATAACAATATATTAATTACAGGAGAAATAAAACATGTCAGGTTTTATTCATTACTTACTTATACCATACTTTTATAAACAAAACTTAATTTCAACAACAATTAAATTGTAAATCAACCTATATAAATATTAAGATAAACAAAGGCTGTTCCTTCACTGATAATATAAGGCAAACTATAGCAATATAATATTTTTTGTACTTTGCCAATATTATTTTAAATATATTTAGATAAATATAAATTTTGAAGAACAATTTATAAAAATAAATTATGTCATTTGCCTTTGGAAGTTTACACAGAAACTAAGTATCAAAATGTGCATGTTTGCAAGGAATAATTATAATGGATTTTGGTATAATTAAATTATTTTTAGTTGACAAAATTTAGTGACTGATTTGCATACACAGTGAAAGGGATATAGATGAAACTATAAAAACTTTTTAACATCAAAATAATAGAAAAAAAACTAAATTATGTTTGTAAAAAGAAATTTAATAACCTTCCATATGTTTTGAGCCCATTTTGTCTCTTCTTCAGTGGATGATAAAACACAAAAACCCTATCAAAGAACAAAATACTTGATTATTGGTCATATTTATGAAAGTGAATAAAAATTTATAATTAGTATATAAACTACTACTATTCTGACCAAAAGTTGGTAATAAAATTTCAGAAAAAAGTTAAATTTTAGAAACATGAAAAAATCCCAGCTATCAGAAACTGTGAAACTATGGTGCCAATTCTAGATAAAAGAGAAATGTTATGGCAATGCTGTCGACGGTTTCGAGAACACGGATCAACCGATTTGAATGATTCAATCGTATTTGATTCCTATTGATAAGGAGACGTGCTGATTAGTTTTTGGCAAAGACAGATCCTGCCCTTTCGAAAATTTAGTTTTTGAGATAACGGAGCGTTCGATGTGGATGACTCAAAAAACATTT
>NW_020539725.1:12449686-12459180 GCF_003426905.1 Ctenocephalides felis | reverse complement strand
AAATATCTCAGTGATTAGAAACTGTCAAACTATGATGCCAAATCTTGGATAAAAGAGCAATGTTATGGTAATGCTATATTACGGGTCTATATTCGTATGAGTAACAAACTCTCAATATATCAATAATTTAGGTTTTATGTGTAAAACGCTTAATCGTATAGTAAATACATAGCTTTCTGACAGTTAGTTTCTAGCAACTCATACGAATATAGACCTGTAACATAACATGCCATAACATTTTTATTTTAAATTTATCCTTATATTTTTAACCAGATTTTCCAATAAAATCGTTTTTATACACGTTTATAGATTATTTTAATAATTTACCTGGCTTACGGTAAATTGAATATTATTTTTAAAGCTAAGGTTTAAAATATTTCAAGGATTTATTTTGCGTTAGGGGCTCATAAATATAATTTTGTAAATATTTTATATGTCTTCGATTAGAATTTAAAAAAATATATATATAAAATCCAAGTTATATTTAGCTTGTTAAAATACCAAGTTTAATATAAAGTAAATAAAGGATCTAGAATAAACATCAGACATATTTCAAAATGCAACGAAATGCAGAATGTTTTCTATATTTTCTATAAGGATTGAATAGAAACTCCGCCTACGTTCTCTGCATGACGCAATTCATCCCCTACCATTGCAGGGCAGCCATTACGGATTTATTTCCACCGAAGGGGATAAAACATCTCCAACTAATATTTAAGGATGAATCATAACTGATGAAATATTTTTTTACAGGCATTAATTTCCGCATGACTTCATTTTTAAAATTGAACGTATTCCTTAAATGATGTCCTTCACGTTTTACAAACGTCACAAAAATCAATATGCGGAACTATAAGATTATCGACGATGTTTCAATTCGAGAATACATTTTAAGTTAACAGAAGCTTAAAATAATATTTATGTCTGGATAATGAATTAATAAATAATGAAAATTTTGAAATATGTTTGTATTTTTGCAATAACTAAAATTTAAGCCCCTTGATAATTTAAATAAATTGTGATTCTATACAGTAATTTTATGTTTGTATATCGCCATTGTCAAATTAGTTATTATTTAAAATTATACTTACTAGCAGATTTTAGTATTTTTAAATTAAACAAGGAGATATGAAAATGAAACCAAACTTAAGTGTCAGTCATGAACCTGGATCAGGGGTCCCGTGTTCGATTCCCCTTCGAGGAGCTTGATGTCAAGTTGTAGTGACAATGGTTTTGACTTTAAAATATAGATAACAATATGTTCCCAAGTGAAAACAACCCTGCTGCACCAATGAAAAGTCATCACTATTACAATAATTGTAATAATAAAAATTTATTATTATTATCTCCTATGAGATATCTCTTTTTTTAATTTTTTTTGACATTTTATTTAAGATCGTATGGCCACTTTTTTTCAATCTTCGAGTAGGAGATTCCTCGCTTAATTCTTTTAAATACTTGTTTAGGTGATCTGGTAATTTTTCGTGGTATTTTTTACTCCTTTCTTTTATTATTTCATTAATAGTTTTAATTTTTTTTTAAGCCAATACTGATTAAGTATGAGAGATCTATCACAATTAGAAAGGACAATTATTGGGTTGCCCTCTAATCGCCAAGACCGTGTTAACAAAACAATTACTGAATGTCTTTATATAATAATAGACATATTGTAATTCGAATAGAAAGTGAAAAATATGAATGATTGAATATAATAATAGCTGAAGTTATATTATATTATAAATTTGCACACATAGATCGACATTTTTCATAGTTTTTTAATGCATCGTTTATCATATGGTAATTGCAATTTAGTTATTGTAGCATTGGTCAAATCTGAGAACATCGTTGTTTAGTGTAATTTTTTTTTTTCAATTTAATTATCTACTTACATATTGGAAAAAAATATAAAGTTGTTGCGGCACAATTCCGTAATATGTACTATGATATTCATACATTCAATTAATTCTTACTCTTGGTGTTTTTAATAAATTCTTAGAAATTATATAAATAACTTTTAAGGTGCTCTCAAGTTTTAAACTAGATAATATTACCTGTAAAATAAACTACGACAAAAGAAAAAAAAATCAAAAATTGACAAAATGACCTCGTTTTTTTTTAAAAAAAAGACGTATTTTACCCAAAATTTTGGTCGTTTTTGGACTATCACAATTCGATTTTTGATTCGATCAAATAATCGATAGTTAATTTTACGGAGAACTATATATAGAACATGTAAAAAAAAATGATAGTGATCGGATCATTTGTTTCTGAGTAATCGCTGCAGCAAATTCGGAAAATGCTGTTTCGAGAAAAACGCGTTTGAAGATAAAATGATCGTTATACTATGTACTATATATATATACTCTTTAAATGGCTGTGACTCAAAAACTATTTAAGATAGATAAGATATCGATTTAAAATTTTGGTATGTTATTTTTAAAGGTATAACCTATCGAAATATGGAAAAATTGAAAATTCGATGTTTTGAAAATTTTACACTAGTTGTGCAAAAGCATTTAACTTTAAGAATGCAAAAGCATTTAACCAATATAAGACAGTGTTATGCCTATGTGTATTGTATATTTATGTATATACAAATGTTTAATGAAGTATCATTAACTGATGAATGTATTGAAGTAAATATATTGTACAAATATTGATGGCATATTGTCGAATAGATTTATTAAATATATACATAAATACAATGCATAGGTACCTAAACAATTTTGTAATAAACATAGCCACATGGTATTTATATTTATGTGCTTATATTTATGTATATGTATATGTATTTATATACAAAATGGTGTATGTCGATATGTATATATGTCACGTATTTGTATATTTCAACTTGTTCAACGACGTTCTAATCTTTTTTCTAATAATTTACATGTACATGAGCGAAAAACCAATTAAACGTATATCTTTTATCGACATCGCGATAAACTTGCACAAAATGCTTGATAACTTATTTCCATTTCTCTTTCCCCCAAACACGCGTCAGGTAGTGCTAGACAAGGACAATAGTATTCGCTCACGGGCTCGGTATCTTGGTCAAGGTTTTGCAATGTCGGATTAAACTTTCTTAAACGATAGCAACAAAATATATCCGACTCCCTCCTTCAATGCAGAATTGTTCACCAATTGCACGCGAGGAAATGAGATGGGTAAAGTTCAATCGTGTTGCTTATCAAGCGAGCTGCGTTAGTCGATCATTGCCAAGTTCACTGTCAAGGTCGCTCCGAGCGCGCACGCGCGTGGAAACTGCAATGCAGGAACACTGTCATACGTTTTTCAACACGTACACTGTATTTATACACGGTTCGTGATGGTGTTTAAGTGTTCAATAGTGTTTGTGAGGAGCACGCCGAGTTGTTCCCTTCTTCCCGTTTATGTCAAATCAGTTTGTGTATTAGTTGCTACCAGGTCGCGGTTTGGATGAGCTGTCAAAAAAACTATGTAACAAGGCTAAAGCCGCCATATTGAAAATGAATTAATCTTAGGTGTACTGTCAACCGGTTAGTTTGAGAGAAACGCGCCGCGGTTCAGGAACGTATTTATTTTCGCGCCCAGTGACAAGTTGTTTGTTGGCAATATTGCGCAGTTGAAATTATAATTTGATATTGGCAAAAAAGTGATGTTTATTCAAAATTCGTGCAAATTAGAAATACATTCATTTAGGGCTTGTGTTATTCTAAACATATGGTTGAGAAAACCGATTGCTTGAGGTAAGTACCTTTATATCTATATTCTAAAACTTAACTGGAAACATGAAATTATTCTGGAAACTTTACCATAAAATTTATTCTTGTACTTATTCTTTTTTTGTGATTACCATAACATACCTTATGAAGATACCTTTTTTTCAAATTTACTTTTATATTTCAAATATGAATATAATTTCTTCAAAGTCCATATCATAGGCAATGTTTCTCATTATAATATTTAATTAATAGTTATTGTTATTATACTATTTGTATTGAAGTACCTAACAATTTGTAATCTATGGCTAATAAATAATCTTATAACTGATATAAAATTTTCAATAACAATCTTATCAGGGCTACATTAATAATTCTGTCGCTTATGCACTTCGTATATAACTTCACCAAATATTAACGTCGCGTGTCTTTAACTTTATTGCATCGAATATTTAATTGCATCGTACGATATTGCGTCATATGATGTAATTATCTGCATATAAAGACTTTTAATGAAATGTCCAAAATATTCCTAAACTTTTAACGCATATTCAAAATTTATATTCAAAAAATTGTGGTCTAATCCAAGCACCGCTTTAAATTTTGAAAATTTTCCAACAAACCGTAGTCGGCCATTTTTAATTTCCATCTAACTGCGCAGTTGATTATAATTTTAATTTTTAATATTTAACTTCTAATTTAAAAATATGTTTATCTACATGACGTTATTGAAATAATAGTTTTTGAGTGTCGTTTTAAACTTGTTTTGTACGTGTCCCGGTAAACTCGAATCGTTTGATGCCGGTAAGACATAAGTTAAAGTTTCTCAACCTTTTTGTCTATAATTCTGAACCTTGTCCGGTTTTCATGGCTTTCATTTTTTCTTGGTTTATTGATATTTTCTTTGGAGAACGTGTCCTATATTTATGTTTACGTGACGATCAGCTGACAGCCATATTGGATTAGTTGACTTGAAATGCATTTGCATGTGTGCCGATAAAATGGATCTATGATGTATTGAAACTATTTGACACGTCGAGACGACTTTCCATATGCTACGATTTTCTTTTGATTCAAACCTTTATATATTACTTTAAAGTTATTTAAATTTACTTTTTGAATCTTTCAAATCGATTAATTCGTGCACCCGAAATCGTAGACGAATAATTGTATTCGAACGTACATACATAAACGCACACACACACATACACACACACACATATATATACATCAATATTGTCTAACGTATAGCAAAATATTCTGAAACTTTTGAAAGGAAATTGTATGCAAAAAATATTTTATTTTTTTTTGCGATTACTATAATATCATACCTTATGGGGAGTTAATATATTTTTTTCAAATTTACTTTTATATTTCAAATATAAATATAATTTCTTCAAAGTCCATATCATAGGCAATGTTTCTCATTATAATATTCAATTAATAGTTATTGTTATTATACTATTCCTAATGAAGTACCTAACAATTCAATTTATTTAGTTTTATAACTTAATTCCTTAATGACATTTGAAATTATATTTTATAATGATATAGTTAACTTCGTAGTTTTCAATCTGTGAGCATATAGCTGTTTTAAAAATACTATTTTCGAAAAAAAATTGAAATTATATAAAATAAATGAACTGATAAATATATAATATTCATATTCAATTTTACACTTTCTATATTGTAGTATTGACAAAGAAGTTCATTAAATAAAATTACCAACTTTTAGAAACAATTACAATTAGTCCAAATAAAATTTCAATTATTTTTATTTTGGGTTTGCGACAAGTAGAAAAATGTTTGAGAATTCTAATTGTAAGATAAAAGAAAAACAGACCGACGGCAAAACAACTCTTTGAATACAAATATTTAATTAAAACTCGCAATGCTTGTACATCGGGCATAATATTCCAATAGGAATTCTAATAAGTATTCTAATATTTGTGAGGAAAAATTGTGTTCTTATTCATTTAAAAAAATAAAATATATATTCATTCATTAAATTATAGAAGAAAATATTTCACTATTAAATTATGCTTTTATTCTACATCAACAGATGCAGTCTACTCAATTCTATATCATACTCAATTGATTTCATATCAAACATCAAATCAAAAAAATATAATTAAAAAAAAAGAATTATGCTTTTAGTGCTCAAATTACAAATTTACTTTATATTTCATTTTTCATGTGGATATCGGTATCTCGTATAACTATTTTAATTAAATTTATAATGATTCTAAGTTTGGATTTATAAATTATTAATTTTAAACCAGTATTCATGTGCCAACAAAAAACTATCAGTTGTTGGCCGATGCGGATATACCTGTGTTTGTGGCGTTGGAATCGAATATGAATCTTACGTAACGAAAACGCTTGCGTCATATTAGACTTTCTCAATTTTTTATTCTAATTTTATATCTGTTTATATTTATATAAATTTTAAAACATTGGCATCTGCCAGGTGTTCGAACTACTTTAATAAATCAGCCTGTCCATTATAAATCTTCATATATGCTTATTTACAATGTAGTTGAAACCATAATTAGCATTTACTGCCGGCATTTAGGATATAATAACTATAATGAATGATGATTTTGATTAAGTAAAAAATAAATCGGATATGATTCGTGATGTGAACTAAAATTTGGTTTAAACAATTTAGGATTATAATTTTAATACTTCCGTAAAGCCAAAATAAGACACTATATCTATTTTCACTTTCATTTTACTACATTTTATTGTTTTTTTTTTCACTTTTTTATATTAGCTCTAGTAGATAAATCTCAATTTGAGTTTTTATTAATTAAATTGTATGAGCTGTTTTTTCCTAATTACTAATTCCAATTTATCTGATAAAAAGTCTGATTATTTTTTAATAAAAATTTAGTAACTCGGTGTATCTACTAATTTTTAAACAATTAATTGTAAACAACTTGTCAGAATTATATAAAATATGCTGCAAAATAATATTTATAGATTGCAGAATAAAATTAAAAAATTAAAAAAAAAATCTATTTTCAATTGAAGCATTTTTTTTTATTGTCAAGTAATAATGGATATCTCTACTGCATGATAATCTTATAATATAATGAATTATAATTATAATTAATTCAGTACAAGTCAAAATAAGAGACTATTTTCAATTGAAAAGGTTTTTTTCTCTTTTCAAGTAAAAATGGATGTCTTTACTGCATGATATTTTATAATGTAGTGAATTATAATTATAATTAATTATTAACAATTTAAAATTTTCAATGTGGACTTTTAATACTAAATATGGCAGTCTTTTTTGAAACTAAAATCATTTAAAAAATTGTACATCATGTTTCTTCTTCTGTTTTTCATTTTGTGAAATCTTGAATACATTATTTGATTATCAAAATACATTTAGTAATTATGCTCTTCGTATATATATTCATATATTTTTCTAATTTATAACAATTATAAGAACGATGATTAAGTATAATTGTTTTTTTTTTTAATTAGAACTAAGATTTATTAAACGTTGCAGAATCTTTTTTGAAACTAAAATCATTTAAATATTTTGGCATCATCCTTTTTTGTTTCAAGATATATTTGCAAATTATGCCATTCGATTTTTTTTTAAAAAAAAAATCTCGTAGATTTTGACAAATCTCAAGACGACCGATTATAATCTCTCAATTTGAATTTTTATTAATTAAATTGTATGAGCTGTTTTTTCCTAATTACTAATTCCAATTTATATGATAAAAAGTCTGATTACTTTTTAATAAAAATTTAGTAAACAATTCATTTTTTTCTATATTTTTTCTTATTCTGTAAGTTTCCATGAGTTTTTTAGTCATACTGAACATTTGAAAAATACTTAAGGTGAATTTGAATTAAGAATATTTTGGATTATTGAATATATCTCCACTTTTCGTTCATATTTTCTAATCTGTTGCAAATATGTTGTTTTCGTGGAAATTTTCCTCATTTTATGCCAAGATTTTAACTTTAATACTAATGATTGTTTTTGTCATTACAAAATATTAGTCGAACCATCGCATATATTGTTTTTTTTTCGAATTCATACTTTTTAAATCAAAAAGTATGAATTTTTAAATTAAATATATTAATCAATTTAATTAAACTCTTTTCGCAATATATATTTATTATTTAGGTATTATTACTTACCTGGCTACTATATGCATGCCTTCTGTAGATAACCCACTTTCGACAAATCTAAGTTGCCTATTTTATGATAATTCAAGATTTTGTAGATGATTTTGTCTATGATTTTTACATTTTCATATATGTATTTTTTAACATGCGATATGTTTTCAACTCCACATTACATAATTCTAAAACATGTAATAGAATTGTCATCGCTCTTTTTATATAGTAGGTCAAATTCCAATTCAATGTTTTATTTCATCGAGTCGGAACTACAAAGAAATATTTGATGTTTTGCATTTTATGTGTTTCATGGACATATGTTTCACGAAATGCTGCCAAATATTCGGTGCTTTCTGTCAGGAAATAAGACAGATAAAATAATCAAGTAAATAGTTTTTGATTTTGAATTCTATAATTTCAACATGTTTATATAATTAAAAGCCAATAAAACAAAAAAAAAACTATTTTATATAAATCAAAAGCCAATACAACAAAATAAACTAGTGGTGTATGGCATTGTGCCTTAAAGCAAATTACTGTATTTTCCGTACCGTAATGAAAAATTTGAGGAATAATAAATGTTTTCTAAAATTATAGTTAAGTTCCGAATTCCGAAATTTTATCTTTCCCCAAAAGCAATGGTTTTGTCAACACAAGCAGAAAGTTTTTTGAATTATTCAAATCAGATGCTATTTCTCTCAAAAAACTGCAATTTTTTGCACATTTAGCTCCACATCTCCGAAACGGCTAGACCTGCCTTTTCCAAAATCTAATCAGCACATCTCCCTATCAATAGGAATCGAATGCTTTTTGAACCATTCAAGTCGGTTGATCAGTGCGCCCGAAAACGTTGTCGAAAAATTGTATCCATACATACACACACACATCCATTTCTTCTAAGGTATGCCAAAATGTCCAGAAACCTTCAAAACGTGAAGATATGCTAAAATTCTTAATTTTGATTTTTCGACGAGTACAATAACTTACCCTACGGAAATTTAATTACATATATCTTTTGTCTTAGTTTTATATGATACATTTTGAATTCTTTGGTATTGGCTAAATTCTTGTACACTGCACATATAAAAGTTAATATGCTTGAAAATTGTACTCAATGATATTAGGAGTATAATATTAAAAATGAACATTCATTCATTTACAAAATGAACCCTTTGTTTACGAGTCTCCTCTTAGACATCCAGTGTGGTTCATAATTCATCACTAATTATTATTAGGCGAGTTGAATTATTAGGAATTCTAATTTGTTATTGTGGTTTGTAGTTTGTTGGAAGTGTGATTTTTAATTTTTAAATTCATTTTCATCGATAATGATTGGAAAATCTGAACATATTTTAAGTAACAATTACTTGGGTAGTTTCCTATCTGGTGCAGTAATGACAGTTTAGCGGAAAAAGAGCGGAAAAGTGATTTTCAACGACTTCGCATCTCGCCTTTGTTGTTATAAAAAAAATGTTGCACTCCCCTTATATTTTAAGAAATTAATTTAATTTTTTCATATTAATTTAATTACTAGTGGGGTGGGTGGCATCGTGCCTTAAGGCAAATTGCTGGAACTTCCCGTACCGTAACGAAATATTCGAGGATTACTGAATGATTTCAAATAGATTATTATAAATATTGTAA
>NW_020539725.1:12386552-12448686 GCF_003426905.1 Ctenocephalides felis | reverse complement strand
TTTTTTTTGCGATTACCATAAAATACCCTATGGGAAGTTAATATATTTTTTTCAAATTTACTTTTATATTTTAAATATGAATATAATTTTTTTAAAGTCCATTTTATGACAATGTTTCTTATTATAATATTTAATTAATAGTTACTGTTATTATACCATTCGTAATGAAGTACCTAACAATTCAATTTATTATCTTCCCGAAATAGAAGTTTATGTTTTCATCAAAAAATCCGATTCGCTAATTTTATGTTTTCTCGACGTTTCAAGCCATTCTGAATCGAATGAGTCCAAATTTGGAAAAAGTATGTGTGTGTGAACAGATTTTTTGCCGTAAATCGACGTTTTCTCGAAAAATACTGTTTTTGGAAATAAACTAACAATTTTGAAATAAAAAATGAACTAATAAATAATTATTTTTTATTCATATTGTTACTTAATATTAATACATATTAATTTATATTTTAATAACTGAATTATAATATCGATCAATGATTTCCTTCCCTTCCCTTGTTAATTATTCCCATTATCGCTTTTTTACTATTAATCAGTTGAGTATTTAAGGAAATTAAATTGTTAGAAAAAATAATTGGCGCGCAACATTTTTTTTTTGAAAATGGAGAGGAAGTAGAAAAAGGTTGGAAACTTTTGAGTTAACTATTTAATAAGTTTTTTAGTTGTGGTTTTCGGATATTTAAGAATGCATGTAGTAAACATAGCACATAGTAAATAACTCCTATGCAATATATTCAATTTTATATTTTCTATAAAAAATATTACGCATTGTAATATTGACAAAATATTACTAATAATAAATAAAATTAATTAAAAATTTTGGAATCAATTACAATTAGTCCGAATAAAATTTCGATTATTCTGTTTTGGATTCGCGACAAGTAGAAAAATGTTTGAGAATTCTAATTGTAAGATAAAAGAAAAACAGACCGGCGGCAAAACAACTCTTTGAATACAAATAATTAATTAAAACGCGCAATGCTTGTACATCGGGCATAATATTCCAATAGGAATTCTAATATTTGTGAGGAAAAATTGTGTTTTCAGATTTATTTGAAAAAAATGTATATTCTGATTCATTAAATTATAGTACAAAATATTTCACGATTGATTTATCCTTTTAGTGCTCTTATTATAAATTTACTTTGTATTTCAAAATCTTTAATTTTCCATGTGAATATCAAAATCTCGTATAACTATTTTAATTAAATTTATAATCATTCTAAATTTGGCTTTATAAATTATTAATTTCAAACCAGTATTCATGTGCCAACAAAAAACTATCAGTTGTTAGCCGATGCGGATATACCTGTGTTTGCGGCGTTGGAATCGAATATGAATCTTACGTAACGAATTCGCTTGCGTCATATTAGACTTTCTCAATTTTTTATTCTAATTTTATATCTGTTTATATTTATATAAATTTTAAAACATTGGCATCTGCCAGGTGTTCGGTCTACTTCAATAAATCAGTCTGTTCAATATAAATTTTCTTATAACCATAATTGGCATTTACTACCGGCATTTAAGATATAATAACCATAAATGATAATTTTAATTAGGTGAAAAATAAATTCAATATGATTCGTGATGCAAACCAAAATTTGGTTTAAAAAATTTAAGGGTATAAATTTCTATTGCTCTTTTACACCGCAAAGCCAAAATAAGAGACTATGTATTTTCAATTAGAAGTATTTTTCCTGTTTTTAAGTGAAAATGGATATATCTTCTGCGTGATAATTATAATTATTCATTATATTATAAGATTACGTGCAAACCAAAATAAGGGACTATTTTCAATTGAAAAGGTTTTTTCTCTGTTTTCAAGTGAAAATGGATGTCTCCACTGCATGATATTTTATAATATAGTGAGTTATAATTATAATTAATTAGTTTTTTAAAAATCTTAGTGCGGACTTCTAATACTAAATATTGCAGTCTTTTATGACTTTTTATCATTTAAAAAATTCTACATCATGTTTCTTCTGTTTTTCATTTCGTGAAATCTTGAACACATTATTGATTGATTATCAAGATATAATTTTTAATTATGCCCTTTGATTATATATATTTTCTCTAATTTATAACAAATAAAGAAAGATATTGCTAAGTAAAATTAGTTTTCTACAATTTCCATTAAGGATTACTGATTCTAAATATTGCAGTCTTTTTTGAAACTGAAATTATTTAAATATTTTGTCATCATGTTTCTCATATATTTGCAAATTATTCTCTACGATTTTTTTGACAAATCTCATCGACTTTGAAAAATTTTAAGACGAGCGATTATGATCTCAATTTGAATTTTTATTGATTATGTGTGAGATGTTTTTTTCCTAATTAATAATGCTGATTTATCTGATAAAAAGCCTGATTGATCTTTAATAACAATTTACAATTTTTCAATTTAATAACAATTTAGTAAATTTTTTTTACTACAATTATTTAAGTTTTTTTTAGTTATAATCCACATTTGAGAAATACTTGAGGAATTTGAATTGAGAATATAATGGATTTTATGGATTATTAAAAATAACTTTATTTTTCGTTCATATTTTCTGGCCGTTTGCAAATATACTGTTTTCGTGGAAATTTTGCTCATATTATACCAAAAGTATTACTAAACAAAATTTGCCATCACAAAATATTAGTCGAACCATCAAATATATTGTTTTTTTTCCAATTCATACTTTTTAAATTAAAAAGTATGAATATATGAATTAAATATTTTAATCAATTTAGTGAAACTCTTTTTGTAATGTAAGATTATTATTCAGGTATTGTTACATACTATACTATTGACACCCCATTTTCTTCCAAAACAAGTTGCCTATTTTATGAAAATTCAAGATTTTGTATGATTATCACATTTTCATATATGTATTCTATTAACATGCGATGTCAACTCCACATTACATAATTTTAAAACATGTAATGGAATTGTCATCGCTCTTTTTATATAGTAGGTCAAATTCCAATTCAATGTTTTATTTCATCGAGTCGGAACTATACAAAGAAATATTTGATGTTTTGCATTTTATGTGTTTCACGGACATATGTTTCACGAAATGCCTGCCAAATTTTCGGTGCTTTCTGTCAGGAAATAGATAGATAAAATAATCAAGTAAACAGTTTTTGATTTTGAATTCTATAATATCAACATGTTTATATAATTTGAAAGCCAATAAAACAAAAAAAACTATTTTATATAAATCGAAAGCCAATAAAACAAAAAAAAAAAAAACTAGTGCTGTATGGTATCGTGTCTTAAGGCAAATTACTGGTATTTTCCGTACCGTAATGAAAAATTCGAGGAATATTAAATGTTTTCTAAAATTATAGTTAAAATCCGAATGATTTTCGATATAAAAAAAAAATTGTTTTGAAAAATTTTTTTTCCAAAAGCAATTGTTTCGTCAACACAAGCAGAAAGTTTTTTGAATCATTCAAATCAGATGCTTATTTCTCTCAAAAACTGCAATTTTTTGCACATTTAGCTCCGCATCTCCGAAACGGCTGGACCTGCCTTTGCCAGAAACTAATCACCACATCTCCCTATTAATAGGAATCGAATGTTTTTTGAACCATTCAAGTCGGTTGATCCGTGCGCCCGTAAACGTGGACGAAAAAATGTATCCATACATACGCAAACACATCAGTTTGTTTCGAAGTACCAAAATGTTCAGAAACCTTCAAAACGTGAAGATATGCAAAAATTCTTAATTTTGATTTTTGGACGATTACAATAAACTTACCCTACGGGAATTTAATTACATATATCTTTTGTCTTAGTTTTATATGATACATTTTGAATTTTTTGGTATTGGCTAAATTCTTGTACACTGCACATATAAAAGTTAATATGCTTGAAAATTGTACTCAATGATATTAGGAGTATAATATTAAAAAAGTTGATTTCACAAAATGAACCCTTTGTTTACGAGTCTCCTCTTAGACATCCAGTGTGGTTCATAATTCATCACTAATTATTATTAGGCGAGTTGAATTATTGGGAATTCTAATTTGTTATTGTGGTTTGTAGTTTTTTAGAAGTGTGATTTTTAATTTTTAAATTCATTTTCATCGATAATGATTGGAAAATCTGAACATATTTTAAGTAACAATTACTTGGGTAGTTTCCTATCTGGTGCAGTAATGACAATTTAGCGGAAAAAGAGCGGAAAAGTGATTTCCAACGTCTTCGCATCTCGCCTTTGTTGTTATAAAAAAAATGTTACACTCTCCTTATATTTTAACAAATTAATTTATTTTTTTCATATTAATTTAATTAAAATGCCATGTTACGTATACGTAAATGAAAAATGTATATGTAGATAAACCATTATTATTTATTCTTTAATTTTTTATCACTTCAAAATTTTTGGTTCGTTTTCAAAAATAATATTTTGCAAAGATCTGTACGCCTCCCTAAGGGTTCGCGCTCCACAGTTTGGAAACCGCGGGGCTAATAGGTTCAAAAAATCATGGAATGGATTCGAATTCGTAGTAAAAAAAAATCAAAAATAATTTAAAAGTGTCCACATGCAAAGGGCAGTAAATAAGAACACATAAAATTCTAACTAATGTTATATGTCAAGGACTCAAGGTCAACATTTTCATAAAGCAATATGGTTGAATCGATTTGTATCAAACCCTTGCATTTACTTCATACAATACAACCCTATATTCTACTAAAGATTTAGCCCCTTTATTTTGAAATATATTTTATTCTAACAGGACATTAGGAGTGTACTTGAGTGTAAATTTGCGCAAATTATAGAACTCTTGAACATTCTTATTTGTTCGCTGTAATCCATTGGTTTCCAATCTTTTCGTACCGCGCCTCCCAGATTTTCTTTAAAATAATATTGCTGCATCTCCTTTATAATTTGTTACTATTATCTTCTAAATATAATTATAAATTCATTAATACTCAACTGATATTGTAATTAATTTATCAGGATATAATTATATATTATGAAAAAATATACATAAAAAATAGTTCTTTAATCATTATTTTTTATATCATTTTAAAGTTTTTAGTTTATTTTCGAAACAACTGTGCGCCCCACAGGTTGGAAACCACGGCTTTAATGGCATGATGTTCGATTGACGTGATAAAAGATGGAGAGAATACTGGTTTTAATGTAGCTGTCAATAGGGTTCTTATTTCGAATGTAAATTTACCTAATTGTGATATAAGAATTTAGAATAAATGTATAATAAAACAATGTTCGAAAGGAATCATAAATGATATATGTGATTATTGATTGGTATATATATAAATACCATCATATCAAATGGTACTGGGCCCAGAGGTGGTGATATCGATTGGAACGTGGGCCTAGCATTAACTAGTCCCAGGTTCGCTGGTTCGATTCTCGCTACGGACATCAGGCAACTTTGATGTCAAATTTTCACTTGAGGTTATAGATCCCAAATATAGCCTCAAGTGAAAATCGCCTCTCGTGGGTGTAGTTGCATATATATAAAAAATATGACAATTACTTTGAGTATAGTTAATCATTCATAATTGGATTGGACAACTACTAGGTTGCCATCCATTCAAAATTTATATAATAAGAAAAGTCAAAACAGTTGCTGAATGTCCTAAGTGTGACAGATTGTATATAAAATGTACAAAAAATATAGCAAATGGTACAGCAGCTTTTGGTTAAACATTGTTTATTGTTACATAAAATAAACCAATTAACGTTAACTTTTTCAATGAGATTAAATATTATCGAATAATGACGTCAATTTATACACAATAATATTATTTAGTACTATATTGTATGATGGCAAAATCGCTGTAGAATTTGGTTTAGACGATGTTATCAAACTGTAATAATGATATTATTATAACTATAACAACTATGTTATTAATATATTATAATTTTCTTTGATTTTGATCAGTAATTGCAATAATAAACACGTGGTTTTTTAAGCTCTAAACTAGTTAAATCAAAAATTGAAACAGATCTGAATTATTAAAAGAATGACTTTAAATTTTTTAAGATGTTTTCTGTATAATTGCAGTGCCTTTTCTTACATTCTTTCTTAATCTTCTTACATTCTTCATGTAAAAATATTTAATATCTATTGATTGCTTTTAATAACTAAATAGTATAACTGACTCTTGTATTTTAAGAGCAATTATCGAATACATGGCTTGTCAACAATTAAATTGCAATGTTTTAATATAAACTATTCGGGATTAAGTTTTTTTTCTACTACTTTATAGATATGTTAACTTTCTCGTATAGATCACATAAATCTGGAAATCTGGAAGCGATATGTTTATATGAAATTTATGGAAATGGATATATAAAAAACAGTAGTAATAAATACTGTTTATCATAAGTTACGAAAAGTGTTTTATATTTTAATTCATAATTCAAAAAGAAAAATTTTTTTTTTTTTTAAAATAAAAAAGTCAAAAATTCGAAAGCCATTCGATTAACTTGATAAGAACTAGTTATCAATTTTGTGCGACGATCGACCAAGCCGTTTCTTTGTAATTTGCAAAGTTTTCGTCCGCGTTTTAGGCCACAATCGATTTTGAAAAATTAAAAACTCGTAAAAGATAATGGTTTGGAACTGCGTTGATTAGTTTTTGGTAAAGATCGGCCGAACCGATCTAATTTTTTTTGACGATTTTTTGAAACTTTGTATAATCATAGATTTTGTAGTTTAAAATAACATACTAAAATATTATAGGCCTACAATAAATAATTAAATTTTTAAAAATTATCAAAGATCAGAATGTCACGCGCTTAAGCGATTCTAATCAGAAGCTATGCCGAAGCATATGTATGTTTAGTGTTTAGTATGTAGCTACTGATTACAGTTTACATATAAGTATATTTGAAAAACATCAATTGGAAATCATATTGATTATCTTAATTGTGAATGTGAAGATTTTATTTTCGAACATTTCAACTGAATCTCAATTTTTATTGATTAAATTGGTTGTGTACGTATTACGTATACATGCAGCTTGCCTTAAAGCAAAAGGCTATTTACAACTAGTTTACTAAACATAGTATTATTTCTTAATTAAAACATTGAGTCCGTTTTCGAAGTTATTAACTTCCCGTAGGGTAAGTTATAGTAATCGCAAAAAAATTGAAAATGAAAATTTGTATATTATATCTTTACGTTTCAGAGGTTTCTGAACATTTTAGCATACTTTAGAAAAAATGGATGTATGTGTGTGTTTGTGCGTGTACAAATTTTCGTCGACGATTTCGGGAACACGGTTCAATTATTCAAAAAACATGCTGTTGATTAGTTTTTATCACAAGCAGGTCTAGCTGTTACGATCATACGGGGCAAAAAGTGCCACAAACGGCAACTCAGTTTTTATGCGTCCGATTTTAATAATTTAATAAACATTTACTTGTACTGACAAGATGAAGAATTGATCAAATTTTCATGAAGGCAGGTCTAGCGGTTTTGGAGATCCAGTGAAAAAGTAAAAAAAATGTCATTTGGCGGTCCAAAATGATCATTAGACATATGCACGTGAAATTATAAGATATTTTATAGAGATTTTAACAATAAGTATAATTTTTATTTACATTTCTATGGGTTTCGTACCAATGTTCATCCGTTAGGCGGCGACGCGTCGCTTATGCGCTTCGATACTTCGTCTCTATGCAATTAAAGCAGTACGATTGCTTTGAAAAAAAGTTCAGAATTTTCAAAATATTTCAAAATAATGTTTTTGTTTAATATTTTTGTCAAAAATTTATAGTTTCTCAAAAATTTAATTTTTTCAAAGTAATTTTTTTTTTCAAAAATGTTAAACTTTTAAAAAACAAAAATTTTTGGTACGGGAAGTTCTAGCAATTTGCCTTAAGGCACGATGCCATGCGCCCCACTAGTTCCGACAGTATTTGCATAAAACATGTTACATAATATGTTCCCTGATGGCACAAGAGAATGAATCGCTTCATTCTAAAGACTCAGCTAAATGATTTCGTACATTTTATACCTTCGCCTGAATTATCTTTGATAACAGCTGTACGTCAGAGTTGTAGCATATAACGTTTCAAATTTCAATTAATAACTTCTCAACTCTTTGAGAAGCATCTTCGCAATTTGCATAACGCGTACATTTGCAACGAGGAACGAGGGGCACCCGGGGCACCCTTGTTTCTGTATGTCAACGCGCAAAACTCTCTCGGCTCGGCTCACGATCAGCTCATGGCCAACCTTCATCATATGTTCCTTCCTCAAAGAGAGGGGAGGACCTACATTTCTCTGCCTCACATCTATATACATAATATAATACACCTAAGTCTGTTTTTACACGGTAGATTGGTTCCAGAAGAAGCCGTGTAAAAAAATTCCGTGTAACTAGCTGTAAGTGGAATTCTGTCTTAAGGTAATTAAGGCATCGTGCCTTAAGGCAAATTGCTGGAACTTCCCGTACCAAAAATTATTATTTTAAAAACGATTAACATTTTTGAAAAAATTTTACTTCGAAAAAATTAGAGATAAACTATAAATTTGACAAAAAATTACTTTTTTTGAAAAAAAAAAAATTTTTTTGAAAACAAAATTGTTTTGAAAAAAAAAGTTTTTTTCATTTTGACATACTTTGGAAATTCTGAACTGTTTTTCAAAGCAATCGTACTGCTTTATCTGCATAGAGACAAAATGTCAAAGCGCGCAACTGCCGCGCCGCCGTCTAACGGATAAGCATTGGTACGGAACCCATAAAAATGTAAAAAAAAATTATACTTATTGTTAAAATCTTTATAAAATATCTGATAATTTGATGTGCATATGTCTAATGATCATTTTTTACCGCCAAATGGCATTTTTTTTTACTTTTGTCATTAGATCTCCGAAACCGCTAGACCTGCCTTCATGAAAATTTGATCAATTCTTCATCTTGTCAATACAAGTAAAATGTTTTTTGAATTATTAAAATCGGACGCTCCGTTCTCTTAAAAACTGAGTTACCGTTTTCGGCACTTTTTGCCCCGTATCTTTGGAACGGCTGGACCTGCCTTCGCCAAAAACTAATCAGCACGTCTCCTTATCAATACGAATCGAATGCTTTTTGAATTATTCAAATCGGTTGATCCGTGTTCCCGAAATCGTCGACGAAAATTTGTATCCGCACATACATACATACACACACGCACATACATACATACATACATACATACACACACACACACACACATACACACATACATCCATTTTTTCTAAGGTATGCCAAAATGTTCAGAAACCTCTGAAACGTAAAGATATATAAAAATTTTCATTTTCGATTTTTTTGCGATTACTATAACTTGCCCTACGGGAAGTTAAAAAAAGACATTGATCTTATACAAAAATGGGTGATTTGTTCCTAATCTCTAAAACCTATTAAAATTAGTGAAAAACAAGAATTTTTAAGAACAAGAATTCATGTTTATTTTATTAAATCAAATATATTATGCTTATTTTCACAAGCATAGTAATTAATGATAAAAAAGATATGCACTCTAATCTTAAAAGTAATATAAATTAAATGTATGGCAAGTTCAGGAACTAAAGAACTATGTTGTGAACAAAAAGAATAGGTTATTCAATTTTTAAGGTAAAAAATAAAATAAAATAGAATAAGTGATAATCAATCAAACCAGTAAATTTTATTATGCACATAAAGGAAATTTCCCTAAATTAGTGCTATTCACATTTGCTTTGACCAGTAAAAATTGTTTGTACGCGCTGAAGGGGAATTCACTTAAATCTTTAAGCTAGTGTTCGCAAACTATCGATACTATCGATGGTTTCAGACTTTTATCTTTCATAAATACTTTTTTGTGATATGAACATACTTCGCAAAAATTAAATTTGACAAAAAAAATTTAAGCACATAACATTTCAAATCGTGCTAAATAGAATAAAATCGTGTAAAAAAATTCAAAATATTGAATTTTCAAACCGTGTACAAAAAGACCGTGTAAAAACAGACTTAGGTGTATTATACTTCTCCTATATGGCATTTTCGTTTGTGTTGGTTTGGTACAGTTCAGTTCGGTTGGTATTCCGTCGGTGTTAGTGGAATATAAGCCGCGTTCTCCTTTGTTTTGACCTTTCGCAACCTTGAATTTGTTACTCATGCAATGATAGAGCAACAAAGATAAGATCTTTCTGCAAGTATGTAATGTTTGGATACAAATACATAATTTGATAAGTGAACTAACCGATAAAAAAATATTAATTTTAACTGTATTGATTTACCATAATGATATATTTTAACTTTTCACTTGTTTTGGATAAATAATATTAGATGACTATTTAACTAGTGAGGCACATGGCCTTAAGGCAAATTGCTGGTACTTCCCGTACCAAAAATTATTTTTTTAAAAGATTAACATTTTTGAAAAAAATATTACTCTGAAAACTTAGATTTTTGAGAAACTATAAATTTTCGACAAAAATTTCCTTTTTTTTGAAAAAGATTTTTTGAAGAAAAGTGTATTTTGAAATATTTTGGAAATTCTGAACTTTTTTTCAAAGCAATCGTACTGCTTTAACTGCATAGACAAAATATAAAGCGCGTCGCTGTCTAACGGATAAACATTGGTACGGAACCCATAGGAATGTAAACAAAATTTATACTTATTGTTAAAATCTCTATAAAATATCTGATAATTTGATGTGCATATGTCTAATGATCATTTTTGGCCGCCAGATGGCATTTTTTTTACTTTTTTTTACTAGATCTCCGAAACCGCTAGACCTGTCTTCGTGAAAATTTGAAAGTAAAATGTTTGAATTGAACTGAATTATTAAAATCGGACGCTCCGTTCTCTTAAAAACTGAGTTACCATTTTTGGTACTTTTTGCCCCATATCTTCCGAACGGCTAGACCTGCCTTCGCCAAAAACTAATCAGCACGTCTCCTTATCAATACGAGTTGAATGTTTTTTTAATTATTCAAATCGCTTCATCCGTGTTCCCGAAATCGTCGACGAAAATTTGTATCCGTACACACATACACACGCACACACATACAGACATACATACACACACACACATACATCCATTTTTTCTAAGGTATGCCAAAATATCCAGAAACCTCTGAAACGTAAAGATATATAAAAATTTCCATTTTCGATTTTTTTGCGATTACTATAACTTACCCTACGGGAAGTTCATAAATAGTCCGATTTTGTATGAAAACTTCTGAATAATATAGCCTTGCGATAACATTTGTCTATTAAAAATAAATAAAATTTGTCTAAAATAGACAAATGTTATGGCAAGGCTTTGTCATGTAGAGGTTTTCATACAATGTACTATCATACTTTAAATACTATCAAAAGCAGTATAGTCACTGTGCAATGAGGCATTTTAGATAGAAAACCTAACCTATAAAACGCACAAATGTTTAACAAAAACGATGTTATCAAAACTGGATCTTTGTAATATGGTTTATATAACATATAAGTGAAGTAAAATTTTACGTGTAAAACGACTGCCCAGCAAATACATAGCATTTTAACAGTATTTAGTACGATTTGTATGAAAACTGCCACATAACGTAGCCCTTACATTACATTAGTTTATTTTACGGCAGAATCGGCCCATAAATCTATTTATGTTTTGAATATAATTTTAAATTTGATTTTGACATATGCATTAATTCTGATAATTTGGCGTAATACTTATAAAATTAAAATTTCCCATAGGGTAAGTCATAGCAATCACAAAATAACCGAAAATGTAAATGTTTGCATATCTTTACATTTAAAAGGTTTCTGAACATTTCTCCTACTGTTTCGAGAGCACGGTCCACCGATTTCAATGATTCAAAAACCATTCGATTCGTATTGAAGGATCATAGTATCATTTGTAAGAACATAGTAGGTATCTTTTGACTTGGTACATATTTTCACATGCGGCTAGCCAACGAAAGGCAGTTTTCACTTGAGATTAAATTTGAGATCTATTTGAGAACCAAAAATTAGGGTAGTTCTTTCTTACTACGTCTTACCCAATTATATGAAATTATGCCAAGAAATTTCAAATAAATTCTATTCTTCATTATTTTATTTCAAATAAAAATAATTAAAGAACATTGATTTAATTTTGTAAATTCATTTCATAATATTTATTTTATAAATTATTATCAATGAAAAGTTTGATAGTATATCATTTTAATGCAGATAATAATGTCAGCTGTTTAAGATAAGAAATACTTAAAATAACAATAAGTGATAAGTGAAAGGTGACCTCGCAAAGATAATGAAATTTTTCTCAAGATAAATTGATATTCTTGCATTGAAATTATTCGAAATGTCTGCATAAATTTTTTTATTAGTTTTATAATATAATAATTAACTTAAGGATAGGTTATAGTAATAGCTCAAAAATCAAAAATGAACATTTTTGCATATCTTTACGTTTCGAAGGTTTCTGAATAGTTAGGAAAACGTGCTGATTAATTTTTGGCAAAGACAGGTCCAGCCGGTCCAGAACATATAGTGAAAAAAGTGCAGTTATTGAAAGAACGAATTTACTGCTTAAAAAGATTAAAAAAATATTTTGCTTGTTGGCAGTGCGAAGAAATGATTAGTTTTTGATGAAGGCAAAAAAAATTCCTTTTATTTTATTTATCAAGCAAAAACTCTAATTTCCATTTTATTAAATATCTAAAATGATTCAGATTTTAATTTTAATTCAGGCTAAAAACATTTAAAATTTCTCGAAAATTTCATCATTATAAGGGAAATTCCAGCAATTTAAAATTAAAAATTAATAAAAATACTTCCATAAAGCATGAATATAAATTCATCAACAAAAACTAGATTATCTTATAATTTTACTTTACATCATTATTATTATTACATTACTATATATATTAGGAATATATTGAGCCATTATAACGTTATAATGGTTCAAATACACCTAATAATGAAAAGTATAATTATAAGAAATATACATTTCAAGGTATATTGGAAAAACTGGATGTATGTAGATAAAGCATTAACAGAATAAACAATATTTAATATTCTCAAAATATTGTTTTGAATTATAAAAATTCTGAAGTAATGTAACAAAAACTCTGTTGTTATATGAGCGCGAGCGTGTACTTGCTCTGGTTTTTTCTACTTTTGAATATGTTCTACCACATGAAATAAAACAAAATCCTGGATAGCAAAAGAAAATTGAGTACCCTTTCTAATCATGCTAATTAAAAACTAGTCCAAACAACCGCACTACCCGAAAATTCAAAACAAAAAAAATATTTTCACTTTTTCATGCACTAACAAATAATTATTAAACAATAATATAGTAAATACCAATGTGAATAGATTGGCGTTATTGTTTTGTCAATATCTTTCATAGTTGCGACAAAAACGACTTTGAAAAAGGGGGCCACTTTCCCACATTTTCAATGATATCTCGGCCAAATGATGAACTACGGATTTGAAATTTGGTATATCGGATTTTCTCGAAAATACCTATAAAATGGCATCAAAATTATTTAAATACCAGGGTGGGGCCAATTCTATATGGAAGCACGCCCATACCCTTTAGTTTAATATCATCAGAAATAAAATTAAAAAAATGTAGTATTAGCTGTTTAGCGTAGATAATTTTTTATCCTCGAAATTCTGCGACGATGTTCTTTTTACTATTATAATAATTTTGTTTATGGGCTTTCTGGTAGAATTAATTTTGAGAGTAAAATTCAAATGAAATAGTAGTGTACTAAATTCTTATTCCTTGAGATCGTCGTGAGGTTTGAAGGTAACGGAGAATTGACAAAAAATCACGAAATATTACGTGGGTGAGGAAAGGGCGTAGTAAGATATAATGTGGATTTATTTTTTTTACCTGAGTTAGAAAAAAATCCAGCTTCAAAAAAAAATTAGGGAAAGGGGGTTTATTTTTAATAACACCACGTATCACCAAGGAGGAGTGGGGTCCAAAAATCATTAGGAATCGATCACGTAATTAATGGACGGTTTTAATATTTTCGAATTTAGTATTGAATCGGGATAAACAAAACCACTTAGAGACAACAAAATAAAAGCAAACAATATTAAAAATGACATTTGAAGGTAAACATTACAAGATTGATTATAAATATTTAGAAATGACACATCGACATATTTCTCCTCAAGGCTACTGTGTACGTGTGCGACCACTTATTTTTAGACGAATGTATAAGATATAAATTACTCCACGTAATGCACGATTCAAATTAGATTTTATTTTAAGAAAGACATTATTGGAGTTCTGTCATTAAATGGACAAGTGATTCAGTCCAAAATTATTTTCACTTTATGCATTTGGAATTATAGATTTTATGAATAAAATAGTTATGTCTTAATCTTCGAAATGTTTAAACAAAATACATATGGCGCGATTTATAAAGCATAATAAAATCTATGATATAATCTATAGCTAAAAAAATTTATTACAAAGTATTCTGTGAATAAATTCGCAGATTCGAAATCCCACATAAGTTTTAAAGCATGTATAAAATTAAGTTGTTGTGATCCATACAATATAGCGTTTTTATAATAAAATAAAATTTCATAACGTTAGCTAAATTTTGTAGACAAATAGTTCTATAAAAACGTTTATTAAATCAATTTAAAATCCATAAAGGTAAAGCATAAAACCTTTTCTGATTGTTTCATAATAAAACATTAAAAATAAATATATAAAAATAAAAACAAAAGCTAAATATATATTAAACCTTAATTTAATCTTTTGTTTTCGTGAATTTTGTACTTTTACTTACTTTTGATATATATTTATATAAATAATATATAATAGTAGGTGGGTGGTACTGCCCTAGGGCTTTTTGAAAAATATAAAAATTTATAAAATTTGAAAATAAAAAATGAAATTTTTGTAACTTTTTTCAAAATTTATAAACCGCTAGACAGCTAGTCTTCAAAAAGACTTCACACCGCCAACATAAGCCATATATACTGTATGTATTTTGAAACATTCTAATAGGATGATCCATTCTCCCAAAAATTGTTATTTTTTCCACTTTTCGCTCCGTATCTTCAAAACGGCAGAACCTACCTTTGTCAAAAACTATTCGTGAACAGGCAACGTATAACTGCCCATGTGAAAAACAATGATTTTCTAAATAATCTATTTGAAATTTATCCCGCAAACACTAAGCGATTGGCCTTGAGACTTGTTATTGCGAACGCAAGGCAAACTGGAAATTGCAATCGTCTGAAGTCAAATGGAAGACCAGTCGGAATCATTGGTATGTCACCAAATCGCCAGCAATTTTTGATTGAATGGTGAAATTCAGTGCGTGTACATCATTATTCTTTGCGGCAAGAATTGCTCGTTGACTTAACCAAGCATAATTCTGATAATTCTCGCTAATATCATTACTCGAATTTTTAATTACGATGCGTGAAGTTCCAGCAGCTTGCATTAAGGCACGATGCCGTGCACAACTAATTTTCTTAGCTATAAACCTTACGGAGCCCGAGACCTTTCTAACGAATGCAAAATTGTCGAAATCGTTTCGTGCGTTCTGGAGTTATTTCGTCAGGAAGGAAAACTCGACTTATTTTTATATATATAGAAGATAATCTGTTTGAAATTATTTAATACAATTATTGATTATTTTTATTACTCGTATTTTTAATTACGGTGCGTGAAGTTCCAGCAGCTTACATTAAGGCACGATGCCATGCACAACTAATTTTCTTAGCTACAAACCTTGCGGAGCACCAGACCTTTCCAACGAATGCAAAGTTGTCGAAATCGGTTCATGCGTTCTGGACTTTTGAGATTTCTTTTATAATTGTATTTTAAACAAATTTGCCAAGTTACAGCTCATTCTGAATTATAGTAATTTTGAATGCGTAAATCGACCGGGCTAACTTACAAATAACTATTTTATGCAGTCGTAGCCTCAAAATATTCTGAACAACTTATGATTTTTACTCATGACAATTGTACTCGTCGTTACACTAAATTTTGACACTTCTATGACGAGTATACTCGTTGATCACAGTTAACTGGTTAATGTAATTTCCACATAAATTCGGGGTTAACCACTTTTCCCTCTAGTGATATACTTATTGTTAGAAAAGAATCACCATAATTAAGACCATTGCTGTACATCTTAATTTTAAATGTACAACAGATACATTTTAGAGAACTCATAGTTCTGATTGCAACGTAAAAAATAAAATAAATGTTGAAATGTAATAAAAATAACCAATGTTGTCGTATAAAGGCATCATATCAGAATTTGAAATATTTGTCGCTGATCATGAGAGTGTCGTTTATGTAAATCAGCTGATAGGCCCATTACACATTGTTACTAAAACAGTAATAAATAAATTTTATCGAATGTTTGTCTGGCAAGTCGTGATGTATTACCATTACCATTACCATTACCATTACCTAAAGTAGTGTGTCATCTTTTTTATTGTTCATATGTGTATTCGTTAGCGATTACGATTTTGACCTTGAACAGTTGAATATATTGAACAGAGACTCTCGCAGCCAGAACCGACTATGCGCGGTTTTATCGATGGGCGTGCACTCGACGTGCCCCCCTGGCCGAGGCACTCGATTCTACAGGGGAAAGGAACACTTTCGTCCGACGCATACAGATTATGCAATATGCAGCCCTGATCCTTATGGATTATTAGATGATGAATATTAACATTTGTCGGGATAAATGTTACTGAAAAAATTAGCAGTAGTAATCGGCTATATACAGTTAATTTTATAAAATAACATACTGTATTTTTGTTACGTAGTTATGAATTTTTTTAAAACTTTCCTTCGATACTCAGGTTGTTGGGTTATAATTTAACCCTTGTAGTTGTGGACTGTATTAAACACCGATTTGTTTGTATATTATGTATTTGTTGCAGTTCTTATTACAATCACTGATTTGTCATTAAGTTATAATGAAAGAAGTTATATTTATTTATTATTTACTATACATGTTGTTTTGCGGACCTTTCTTTTAGAAGTGAACAACTAGTTCCATCAAAACACTCCGCTACCTCCTCTACCAGTGGTAGCAACCATCCCGTATAAAGCTCAATGCCATGAAGATTGTTACCTTCATGGCCAATATAATAAAACGGAAATACGTCCGAACAAATACATTGTAACATAATGTACTGTAACCCTATGGTATTGAGACATATACATATCTGCATACATATGTAGAGCCCGCCAACAAGCCTTCTTTTTAAATTTGGTTCTAATTGTTCTTTTTGTTATTATTTAAATTTATTATTATTATTAAACGGAAAGATCAAACTTTCAATTAAAAAAAGAAATTTGAGAAAACATTCAGTAGTATTTTTTATAACAATTTTAAAAAAAAAAAATGGCGGACTCTAATACTCACATATAAACACACGTACGGGCACATATATGTAAACTTATGCACACTAGTAACATCAACAAGTTCTAATTATTTTTAATAGTAACTGATAATAGTTAATTTATTATGGAATTTTACTTAAATAATAATTTATGCTTCCAGTTTAAAGAAAAAAATCTTTAAAATTTGAATCTACTCAATTGAAATTTTGTATTTCATAGTCATTTGCTTATTGCACCAATAACAGCCATTTTTCTTATTTTCTTATATTATTTGTTGTTCTTTTTATTTAATTTATTGTTTTTTGAAGAAAAACTTCTTTAGGCGCGACTAGGGACTAAATCTGTAAAAATGCAACGACCTGTTCCTCATTCGCTCTCAATGAGATGATTTCTATACGGATCGATTGTCATTTGTCGTCGTGTCACGTAAGATGGTTCTTTGATGGTATGCGTATAATACGTATTATGTTCCCGATTGCGAGAACCATGTTGTTTGGAATGTCATTAGATTTTAAGGTTACATTGTAGTACAAATCTTGAACTACAATGAATCAGTAAAATATTTTATCCCATCCCCCGTAAATAATTATAGTGAAAATAATAAAACATTTGTGCCGTGTAAGAAACGTAAGTTTATTGAAATTGAAAATAATTTCTATATTATTATTCGTAGATTTTTATAAATCTTTGAAGTTATTAAAATAGAAAATATTGTTATAGGCAAGACAAATATTACATCTGCTCAAACAATGAGGCTGTATCGCCAGTAAAAAAGAATAAATATGCATAATGGTTGACATTAAAAATGTGTGCATCACGAGGGTTACCATATCACTAATAAACATTATTCAAAATTGTTATATGGTGTATTTATTTTTATCTTAAATGCCATCTCGTACAATAGCAAAAAAGTTTTACTTCAATCTCGTGTGAACCTTACGCGCACTTTTATTTATTTTCCTGTGTAATTTATTTATTTATTTATTGTTTGTTATTTTTCTTTATCTCATTTGATTTCTTATTTCTTTACGAGTAATTTAGCTCTATAACTTATAGAGTTCTGTCAATAACGATGGTTAAAAAATATTTAATGAACAGAAAAAATATTCTATTAATTTATTATTTATAATTATCGTTCACATCTTATGAAAAAAATCAATGAGGAATTCATTGGATAGAATATTCTATCCCGCCCTTTTGAGTCGATTATTTTAGGTAATTCCAAATACGTTTGGCCTAAAAATTATTTTGAACCTGTAAAACATTATTAGGAACAATTTCAAATAAAAATACTGTTATCATTTTTGTTGAAAATTAACAAATTAAAAATACCTAAGATTGACGAATGAAATATAATTGAGCTCAAATCAAGTTTTTGTTGCTGCAATTACTTTGATTTATATTTCAGATTAGAGAAACTTATTATTTCATTTTTGTTTTGTTGTTTTCATCTAATATATTACATACCGTTATTTTTACGAATTTAATTAGTATAATACATTGTTTTTTTTAATAAAATGTTTCATGGTAAATAAATAACGATGTTAAAATAATAAAAACTTAATTAATATATCAGAAGTGATAAACGCCCTCCCAAATGTAATATATTTATTCATTTATTTATTTATTCATAAGCAAACTGTAAGATCAATAATAATAGATATTATTTCAGGCTCTTGTCAAGAATAGTATTATCTATATAAATACTATTTTATCTACCCAATTGTTTCCAAATTATACATATGAAATGAAATATGTTTTCGATAATTTTTTGGAATACTAAATGACGATTAATTATTGAACAAAATTGATTTTTATTGATTTCAAAATGCATAGCAACATATGTTTTGGACATTCAACATTATTAGTAATATTGTTATTAATTTGGTATTATTTAGTAATATTTATAACGAAGTTAATTCATTTTTATATTTTTTCTTATTACATCTTAATTATGTAGATACATTTTTCAATCAAACTTTTAAATTTTTTCAAATCTTTCATTTTTGGGAAGCATGTACAATGCATGTAGAATGAAAAATATTTGGGCACATGTAATTAAATAATACTAATAATAATAATAATAATAATAATAATAATAATATATTGAATAAAAAGCCAAAAAACAATTAACCATAAGAGAATTAAGTTTGAAAAAAAATACTTTGAAAAAATTAAATGTTCTCAAATATCATTATAAAAATTAGTGCAAACTCTTTAATTAATTCACAAAAAAGGATCAACGGTTACGTGTGATCATAAGATAGATAATTCAGTTGATTTTAGTTAGAAATATTGATTTTTAAAACATAATTCAAATAGAGTAGAAGTTCGAAGTTTAACAGTAGAAAATACAGGTAGCGTGAACTTTTTCCAACAGTTATTAAATATGTTTCGAAAGATTCTCTATTAGTGAATTATTTTTAAAATAATACGGGTATTATATACTATTGAACTTCGAATTTCTTTCTATTTGATATATAGAAAACGTATCGTTATTTATTTGAGTGAAATTGACAATCCTACCCACTCAACAGACATTTCAAATAATCCAAAAATATTGGCTTACGTTTATTAAAATCATGATTACTGTTTCAATTAAAAATCTTTTTTGTTTTTTCAATATAAATGATTTTATTTATGAACTGTTTCGTCGAATTTCATCTATATTCTTCTGAATAACATTCATTGTTATTCTACCCATTACTTGTACATATAGAGTTGCGTTGAGAGTATCGTATTACATTCGCATAAAAAACATGAATAATAAAACAAATGGAAATTTTTATAGCTTGATTCATAAATATAGTATTAAAATATCACCCGGCGATATTCTGAATGAGGCACATGATCTGATTTGTGATTCAATAATATTAAAGAGGGATTGTGATTTTTTGAAATATTACTGATATAATCGGACTACATATTTCTAAAATTACTCTTGCAATATCGCGTATTTGAAATTAATTGTTTAAATTTTATATAAAATGCTTTTAACTTTTGTTCCTAACCAATAATTTTTTAAAATAACTATTTTCAGAGAAATAGTTAATATCGAGACTTAAGACATTTTTGCCAAAATTCGACTTGGGATGGCAAAAATATCCTGTTATGAATTGGTTTTTTTTTTAAATATACTTTCATATATAATAACGCGTATTAAATTAAATCTTTCTAGATTATATGCTAGTCATTATTGCTATGGAAGAGTTCATCTCCAATGAGATATCTCCATTGATTTTTTTCAAACTTTTCTTTAAATCGGATGACTATTTTTATGAATTAATTAATTGTTCAATATTTTCAAAAGATATTGTTGAAATATTTAATATATTAGTTTTTATAGAAAAATAAATTAATCGTGCATTAAGGCAATTTTCTGGAACTTTCCGTACCGTAACTAAATGTTCGAGGAATATTAAATGTTTTCAAATAGATTTTTATAAATATTGTAACATTGTCTAATATTTATAAGTATTATATAAACGAATTGCAAAGTTGAAATTATTTGTTTAAAATATATTATAACTTTAGTCAGAATTAAAATTAAATTTTAACTTTGCTCTGTATCTTCGTAACGGCTGGTCTTGCCTTTGCTAAAAACTAATCAGCACATCTCCCTATCAATAGGAATCGAATGTTTTTTGAATCATTCAAATCGGTTGACCGGGCGACCGAAAACGTGGACGAAAAAATGCGGACATACAAAACACACACACATCCATTTTTTCTGAGATATGCCAAAATGTTCAGAAACCTTCAAAACGAGAATATATGCAAAAATTTTCATTTTCGATTAAATTTGCTTCTAATTCTTTATCAAACTTATTCAAATTAATTTTCATATATATGAAGAATTGGAAAGAAATATTTAGAATGAGAATTATATCATTTGTAATGTAACTATTAAACGTTATATGTTGTTTTTGAAATATAGATTTTTCGTTCTTAGGTTTTAATAGTAACATATTTTGCATTGTACTTCTGTTATTTCATGTTCATAATCGCTTTGAAGCTTAAAGCACTTACTTGCAGACTAGCTATCGAAAAATATTATTTGAAAGTGTTCCTCCAGAAGAAAATTGTTTATGATCTTATTTATAACTATCATTAATTATACACTTTTTTGCTATTTTTTATTTTCAATATATTTTTTCTATCTGTTCTGATAGTTCAATTTTTTCTTCAATTCTAATGAATAATTTTAATGGGCTATTTTTTTTTATTTTGAAATGTTTTTTATCCACTTGTTTTAGCTGCTTACCCTACCTATTATTTTCAAAAAAAAAGTAACTTTTCATACTGATACTTTGCTGTAAGATTGCGAATGTAAAATTAATTAGGTGGTTTTTGTTCGCTTGTAAGAAATTTTATTTTCTTTCTTTTACAAATCTTTCTTTTTCAAATTCAGTTTGGTTCTTAGTAGGGATCTATTTTTCGTAAAGGTCGCCTTTTCGATGGTCATCTTTACCCTGGCCATTATTGGGAAGATGTAACTTAAGTTACCTAGATGTCAATACTTCTAGAAATTTGTTTTCTTCAGATATTTGTATGTATTCAAGATCAATCAGAATAAACAAGATTCTATCATTTAGATCGATTCAAATCACACATACATACATGGAAATATTTTCCTAAATTTTCTGTAAATCATTAGTTGTCAGTCCAATGATATGAGTGATTCGGCAACTCACTTCAAGTTTCCAAAGATGCTAAATGTCTTGAATATTGTCTTTTGGGATCTTCTTCAGATACTCATCACTTGTTGATGTCAAATTTCCAGTTTTGATTCTTCTCTATTTAATATCAAAAGTGCAGTGCTTCATTCACCAACCTGCCACATTTCATCTAGAATCTAGATACTAGATTGATTAATAAATCGATGACTATTTAGTATCTTTGCACTCATTTTTTGACTTTAGTACCATCAATTTCATGTAATGGACCAGCTTATGATCTCTTCAATCGATTTCTATCATCTTCAATATTCTAAACTCCTTCTAGTTGACGCCCAAATTAGGATGCTGAGTAAAAATAGGCATTATTCGCCAGCATAATAGTTGATCATCTTCGTTTATTCGTGAATAAAAAATTTGTCAAGTTAAAACCATCTAGAAATAACTCTATATTTTTGAGTACTTATTTTTAACATAGGTGCATTTTATGTAATATGCTTACTCCAGAAATGTGAAATAAACTAATTATTAAATTAACTAATTATTACTAAACAATGTGAATAAACTAATTATTAAATTTGCCAATGCCTGATATATTATTTGTAGTCATGAAATTAGCAAATTAGTCGTCACTAAGAAAAAACTTCAATTATTTCGTATTCGTGTTCAAAAAATGTTTTTATATATAGTTCGAAGCTTCTTGTGAGTTAGTAGTTAGAGCAATCAGATTTCCATACTATATTCCGCCACCGACTGTCTGATGTCAAGTAGTAGTAACCTCGATTTTCACTGGAGAATGTAGATAGTAAATTTTTTAAGGCGAGAATACCTCTTACCATCCTCTTCATTCATTAAGAATCCGTTAGTATTAGAGGTAATTTATTAATAAATCACAATGCCATCTACAAATATTTGAAAACTTTCTTTATTCCTCTGATCTGATTTAGATTTGTTTTAATTTATCGAAGTCTTAACATTTTATGGTCTTTGTGAACAATAGGTAGCAACGATATTTAATCGGAACGAAATTTTATTACGGTGTCGAATTGCTTTGCATAGCAACACAGCAATTTCTGTATTCCAGTAATTAATGGACTTTCTGAATGTTTGGGAAAGATATACTAGGCAATAATGCTTTTGTTGTTAAATTTTTATGGCTGGTGCTGGTATAAGCGATAAAATTTAAAATTATTGCTCAAAATATGAAAGCAAATGTAAATGCGTATGGTGCTTTGTAATATGATCGATAATACAGAATCGTATGGGAGTTTGAGTCTCGTTAATATGGTTCATTTTCTAATATTTGTTGCATTAATAAATTTGGTAACCATCATTAATAGTAGTATTTAGATTCACTTAAATCTGATTAACTAATTAATAAATAAATTTGGAAAGAAGAGAAAGGCCAGAAAAACAATTTGTCTCTTTAGTCACACGTCAGGTATTCAAATATGTTATTAATACATGTTAGAGAATTAAATTTACTTAGGGGCCAATTCTCTGGTAAAAAAGACTACAAAAGCGTTGATTTGGCAACTCTATGTTACGCTGTTTTCTCCATACAAAATGGCACTAAAAACTGTCAAATACTGTGTATTTGCTTTGTAATCAGGCGTTTAAAAAAACCTAACCTAGAAAACGCACAAACGTAAAAAAAATGTTATTATAACTTACTATTTTTAAGAGATTTTGACAAGAATCATGACATCTTGAATAATACCTAATTCATATACCAAATTATAAGTCAAAATTAATACATAATAAAATCATACATAAATCAAATTATGAATGGTATATTATATTCTGAAGCCCATTCTTGGATAAAATGAAAATGTTGTGCCATGGGTCTATATTCGAATGAGTTGGTAGTAACGAAAAGTCAAACTAGTGGGGTGGGTGGCATCGTGCCTTAAGGCAAATTGCTGGAACTTCCCGTACCGTAACGAAATGTTCGAGGAATATTGAATGTTTTCAAATAGATTATTATAAATATTGTAACATTGTCTAATATTTATAAGAATTATATAAACTGAATTGCAGAGTTGAAATTATTTGTTTAAAGTATATTAGAACTATAGTCAGAATTAAAAATAAAATCTGAATTATTTTCGATATACAAAAAAATTAAAAAATTTAAAAAAAAAAAAAAAAAAAATGGTACAAATTTTTTTTTTCCAAAATCAATTATTTTGTTAAGACAAGCAGAAAGTTCTTTGAATCAATTGAATCGGACGCTTAATTCTCTCAAAAACTGCCATTTTTTGTACATTTAGCTCTGTATCTCCGAAATGGCTGGGCCTGCCTTTGCGAAAAACTAATAACCCCTTCTCCCAATCATTACTAATTGAATGTTTTTTAGATCATTCAAATCGGATGCTCTGTTCTCTCAAAAACTCGATTTCTATTTTCTGCACTCTTTGCTCCTTATCTCCGTAACTGCTGGACCTGCCTTTGCCAAAAACTAATCAGCTCTTCTCCTTATCAATAGGAATCGAATGTTTTTTAAATTATTCAAATCGGTTAATCCGTACGCCCGAAAACGTGGGCGAAAATTTGTATCCATACATACATACACACACACACACACACACACACACACACACACACATCCATTTTTTCTGAGGTATGCCAAAACGTTCAGAAACCTTCAAAACGTCGAGAAATGTAAAAATTTTCAATTCCGATTTTCGGCCCATTACAATAACTTACCCTACGGGAAGTTAAAAAGTACGTAATTGCAATGCGATCAGGCGTTTTACATATAAAACATGACTTTTCACGTATGTGTTATCAAAGAGACATCAGATAAAATCGTTATCATGTTTGTGCGTTTTGTAGGTTAGGTTTTATGTATGAAACGCCTGAGCGCACAGCAAATACAAAAAAAAAATTCAGTTCTGTATTACGAACTCATACGACCCGTAAATAGAATTACTATAACATTTCTATTTTATCCGATAATTGGCATCTGAATCTATGCTTATATCTTTTTTTATTTGAATTTCGATGGCATTGTATATTAGTGGGAGTATTTTTTTTATGCCGTCAAATTTTAATTAATAATCACCACTTTTTAAATGTCATATTAGTGAAAATATAAATTTATTTAAAGAGCCAATTAGCAATACTTTGACTTAATTTTCTATATTAGTCAAAATACAAAATCGCGAAAGGTTATTTAAAAATACCTGTGTAAAATATTCCGTAATATATTTTCGGATAAAGTCCTTTTCGAATTATCCTCGCTCCCTTTTCTTTATTGAAGCCTTACGACTATTGATTCTGCTGAAAATATCTTCGAAAGTAAAAATTTAATAAATTCTATTTGATAATTAATGATATTGCTATTTACGCGTTTCGTGGGGAAACTTTTTTTTGTACAATCTTTATCATCTAAGACTAGTCGTATATTGATTCAAAATATTAAGATTAAATATTATTAAAATAATAGAATATTGATTAAAATATTAATATTAAGTTTAAGGAAGAGATGAACCTTTAAATATATTTTGTAATAGAACTTTTTTAAAATTTAAATGTGGCTTGTTGTAAGATCTATTCAATATTAATCGAAACAAAATGTTCTGAATATTTTGTCAAATTCAACTAGGCGACTTGCTTCGTGCACTAGCGATGTCCATTTTCTCTTGAAAATACAGATCAAATATATGTGCAATGTGAAACTTCTCACACTATTCTTTCCTGAATCGAGTTGGAGTTTAACTCACAATCAGCTCACTGCCCTTGGGTAATACTACCCATTATTTAATATTGTTTTATATATAATAATATATAATATTGTTTTATAAATTTGATTTTCTTCTAAGACTTGTCCTTGCATGGAGTTCCTAACTATGAAGGTAAAATTAAGTTTTAATTAGATGAGCTTTGATGTTATTGATAATTATTATGGACGCATACTTAAAAACTTAGCGTTGAACATAATTAAATTCATTCTTTCTATGGGTATTATGTTTGATCTTCATGGATATAACATATTTCACCGGAGTATGAACCTTATAAATATTTTTAAATTTGGAGAGCAATAAATCTAATATTTCGCCTACAAAAACCATTATGTTCCAGATTTACGACTTCACCTAATATCTATTAATTTCTATTATGTGATTTAAGTTGAATATTTAGCTTTTAATTATGCTTTATTCAAATTTTGAACGTGCATGGGCAGATAAAACATGTCTTTCGAGCTAAAAAACAGCAAAAAACTTCAATGTTACTCGTTGATTCATATGATAAAAAAAAATGTTTTCTAATACAATTGACAGCTCTTTTACATAACTTGTTATTTATATATACAATCGCATAATTAAAATCCATCTTGGCGTCGATGTGTCTGCGATGTAAAAACTAATAAAACGTTTATAGTCGATGAGTTTGAATATGCGGAACATTTAGCGGTTGAAAACTTGGTGGCTTTGGAAATGTTCTAAATTGAATCATGTTAAATTAATTCCATTTAGTTAATTTTTCATGACACTTCCCGTAGGTTAAGTTATAGTAACCGCAAATAAGTCGAAAATGAAATTTTTTGCCTGCATGGATAAAGCGATTTAATTCAGAGAATGGAGCATTTCTATGATTCAAAAAATATTTTGCTAGCGTTGACGGAATTGATTACAATTTTGCAAAGGCAGGCTTACGCTGTTGGATATCCAGTATCTCAATTTTTGAAAAATTGACATTTGTTAGTCAAATTTGATCCTTACAAATCATTATTTTTTTTTTTTTTTTTTTTTTTTTTTTTTTTTTATTTCTTTATTTACAGCAATCAGAATACAAGGTATTCTATAAGCTATTGTGATAAATTTAACAAATACACACACATGCATACGTACATGCACACAAACATACTCACACGCACGTTAACAAAAAAAAAAGAAATTATAAAATAGTAACCACTTCAGCAAGTGGTATACTAGTTGGCTCAGGTCCTTCGGCCGTTTACTGGGAAAACTACGTATTTTAAGATCTAATGTTATGAAATTATCATATACACTAACATACATACATACATACGCACAGACATTCACACACACACTCTCTCAGTAAAAGATTTATAAATATTTAATAGAGGTCACTTCATCAAGTAATGTTCTGCTTAAATCAAATCACTCGGCCATTTCTTCTTCAATCTTCTGCTGTTTGGAGTTGCTAACAGTGGCGCCATTAGTGTGTTTGGATGGTTACAAATCATTATTCATACGCAAATAGAATTACTGGAGAACAGGTGACAAGTAGATATTATGTATACGGGTAGAAAGGTTGACAGATAGATTTGTAGATTGATTTGCAGGTAGACCGGTAAACTAGTGTGTGGGAATAGGTAGACATCTATAAATCAAAATTATTATTGATTAAATGGATTATTTACTTTTATCGGGAAATCATGCAACTTGATACAACGCAAAATGCAACTAGTGCATTCTTGAGATTAACATACTTTTTATAGAAATTAAAATTATGGTTTATTCTTATGCAGTTAAATATTTGCCGAATATATCGCATATTAATTCATCTGATCTAATAGGCTAGTTTAAATATTTCTTAATTTTTTACCAAAATGTTTTTTTACTAGTTATTATCTAGTAACATTTATTTTATTATTTGTACACATTTTTCCGTTTAGGCTTTAATTTGTACGGGTTAAACATAATGAAATGGAGTCGGAAAATTCCTATAGGATAAAATTTATATTATAGTGCGATTCATTTCTAATGATTAAAGTATTAGAATTACATATTTTTATAACTTATTCATATGCATATAAAATAAGGTAGATTTGTCACGATTTAAATATTTAATCACCAATATCAATATTTTTTATACAAGTTGTCGTCGATTTCATTGAATCGAACTGCTTCTATCTTTGTTATAAAATAATGGTCATTTAATTATTTAGAAATAATAAAATAGTATGTAGCGATTTCTTTGTTTATTTTTTGTATCATTTGCGAAAAATGCGTGAAAATGATTGCATTTATTAATATTTTGTACAGTACAGATATAGTATAGATATTGATTTGTTTTATATATAGTATAAGCTTTGATTCTAATATAAGATTCTTGGAATGTGTTTGAGCATACATTGGATATATAAGATATTTCGGAGAACTAAACCCTCTTATTTTACAGTGTTGTGTCATTATTTCAACCATTATTTTATAATATGTAATCAATCTATACATTTGCACAACATAAATAAACATGTCATTAGCAATTATCAACTTACCTAAGAGTTTTTGGCTGACTTTGAAGGATCAATACCGCACTTGGTATTTGACAATCGTGATATAGCTTTAAATTTTTACACTTGTCGGACTCCTTCACTTCTCATATTTTAAGCTATTAAATTCTTTATTATTCGTTTTTATAAAAATCTTAATATTCATATGTTTATAATGCTTATATGTTCACAACATTTGACAACTTCCAAATTGAAAGATAAACGGTATAAAACGCTCGAATAGAATTAATACATTTCATAGCCTAGTTAACGTTCACGACTGTACAAAGATGTTAAAATAGAAAAACATGGTCATAAAGGTTAATCCAATCGCCTTATATTATATTATATTGATCGATCTAAGAATCAATATTTGTCAGTGGGAGTAATGGACGATTAACTATTTGCTGTCAACATAATTACACTTGAAAATCATTTTGTATATTATATATACATATTATATTCATATTTGTATATTTGGTGTGTTGAACAAAGCTCGAAATAACTGCTCTATTAGTAAAAATCTAGTGATAATTCCGCAATCTACATTTTTACAATGTAATAAACAATAAAGAATAAATAATAAACATTGTAGTCGATAAGGGAATAGGGCCTTTTCCCTTATTCGCCTATTCAATAGGCGATAAACACATGCGATCAAGTCTATTGTTATTTCGGTTCTTTCATCAAACATTTTACTATGGAAACTTGCTCCAGTCATTTTGAATGGTTCTGGTATAAATACTAGTAGCACAATTTATCTTTGTTACTAATGTATATAAAGTAACATACCGTTCATGAGATAAATTTTATAACTAAAAAAGGCATAACTTCATTTCACAAAACAAATGTTGCATATAATGGGAATTTTGAATTGAAATTGCCCGACCAGTCATTTTGACTGGTATGGTTAATACATTCATTAAATATAACTTATTTTTAAAATTTACGAAGTTTATAATTTATTTATAAGTGCGATCTTTTTTTTTCTAGTAATATTTTAGGACCTTATAAGTTCATGCGTTTGTATCTTGAACATATTTGTCCATGTTTTTTATAATAGAAAATAACTTAAGGATAAAAATTATAAATGAAATAAATTGTTTTTAAACTAAAAATATGCTAAAAATAGCTATATGAAAGAGAAGGTTAATATTGCCAAAGCTTATAGGACTCGTGAAAAATTGTGAACGGTATTTTTGCAATATTTTATTAATATCTTGATTGCAGTATAAGGTCAAGATTATGTGAGTGTTTTGATAATCAATATTGATATTAATTAGATTGATTTCTGATAGTCGCAATGAAGAATGCGGATGTTATTTATATACATACATTTAAATTTTTTAAAATTCTTTATTTATTAAACAGTGATAATAGGTGTTATATCGCCAACCGTCATGATATATTCGATTATGTACAATTCAATTACATACATACATACATTTTTCCGATAAAGAAATTATTATTTATTTAACAATAATTAATAATTATTTATGCTCAAAATAGATTTATAATTTGATTAAAACATCTCGCGGAGAAAGAATTAATTTCGAAAAAGTAAAAATTTAAATGATTTTTATAAAAGTTGGTCGGTTTCTATGTTAATCAAAAAGTACAAAATACATTTTTTTGTTATTTTAATTACAATCTGTCACACTTAGGACATTCAATAATTGTTCTGACTTTTTATTACACGGATTTTAGAATGGATGGCAACCCAGTAGTTGTCCAATCCAGTTATGACTAATTAACTATACTCGAAGTATTTGCTGACATAAGATACAAAATAGTTTCTAAATTTTTAAAATATAGAAAAACAGGTAACTGACAATTTAAAAGTGGCTCAATCCAATCTATTAACATATGAATTATCTACATTATGATTTTTGGAAAAAATTAAAAATTTAATATGACAATTTCAGAATAACTTTTTTTTGTAAAGCTCAGATATGTGTCAAACGGTTAGAAAATACTCATTTACCTCATAATTTTTGGTCGAGCTCTTTTATTGAACCGTCAAATTTTAATTAATGATATGGTTGAATCAATGATGACATAAGGAATAATGTCGAAATCCTAAAAATAGTTGAAAAGATTTCTTACTTTCTTTTGGATCAATTACCAATGTCATATTTATGTCTGCTAGCGTATAAGACAAATTATACTTCTGAAAATCATTGTGCATACATTGCAAATTTGCAAAATATAAATCACCAGACTAATTTCATTTCATGACCGACGAAAGCATAAATACATGTGTTAAAATGGCATGCAAACATCAATTGTATTTGCAAAAATAATTTCTTTGATATTCATATGTCACTGGCCACTTTTGGCATAATTTGAAAATTGAACTTGATCGCACCTTTGGCATTACATTTTGGCAATTTCAATATTTTGTAGTTTGGCACCTTTTGTAATAACAAAGAACATCAACTGAATGAGGTATTTGTGTTCATATATCAAAAAAATAGGGCTCACTCGTAGCGACTGGACCCGAATCAAAGGTCCCGGGTTCAATCCTGCTTTGAGAACCCTACTGACAACTTTTTCTTTTATAATTATCATATATCATGCAAAAATTCAATCGAAAATAGTGTATGTAGTTCTCTGCAAGTAAGGCCTTACCTGGGTTTCTGTTTTTAAACATGGATAATCATTTTTAAAAGTTAAAAGTTCTACATGAAGTCTGATAAATAGTTAGGCTGTTTCTAACTACTGCATGAAACATGTATGAAACCATATTTTTTATGAAAATGTTTATCATTTTGCAGACAAATCTTATAATTAGTTTAGGTATTTTACGTGCATTCATAATCTGCTTAAGTAAGCATTTTCATTTCATTCTCAAGTAATCGATTTTTCAATACTAAGAATTTAATCTATTAGTAGAGAATTTTCATCTGTAAATATATATTTACAAACAGTGGAAAATTCTGGAAATGTTGTAACTACATAGTTGGTTGCGTAATGAAATAATTACAGCATTTGAATGATAGAAGCATTTATTTAAATTGTTTTGTTCTTCAACGATTACTTTATTATGTAAATTCAGTTTTTATGAATATTTAAAGAAAACTAACATTTGTGATTACATGAATGATTCTGTACTATTTTACTATTTGCTTATGCAAGGAATGTCAAATAATCCCGATTGCGGGCCGAAATGATCAATTTGGTTTATATTATATAAACATCAATTTATTTTGCACATTTAACAAATTATTATGGCGTAACGTTTAAACGCACTGCCTCTTGTGGACGGGGACGTGAGTTCTAACTCCGCTGCAGATAACCTGACATCGTGCAGTAGCGATGTGAGGTTATCTACAGCGATCAAAAATATGTTTTCAATTGAAAATAGCACATTCCGGGCACTGGGGTGTGAAATGGCAATGAAAAATTTTATAGTATTCTTTCCTGAATCGATTTGGAGCTCATGGACCTGCACTAGGGCAGTACTGCCCATTATTATTACTCTATTGAAGCAAAGGTCTATTCACGAAAAAACTTACTTAACTAATATTACTAACTTAATAGTTTTATTCACCTAATATTAATTCATAAGAATTTGCATTTGATATCCGCCTCGGACAGTCTGGTTCGAACAGTATTGACTTTGGTTTTCACTTGAAAATAGAGCAATATGTTTCCAAGCAAAAATATCCCTTTTCTGACATTGCTGCGTCTAATAAAAAGTCATCAGTATTTTTTTTAATTTTTTTTTATTTATTTATATATTAATATAGTATTAATTATTCTAATAATGAATTTATCAGAATAGGTATGCCAACTATTGCATCGCCTTCTAAAATCACGTTATTAATGGTTAGAGCTATGGGGTATTTAATTACTATTAGTTATTATAGTAATTAGTCTTTAAAATGAAAGATATGCCAACCTTTGCGTTGTCTAGATGTTAGTAGCTATGGACTCAGATGTTTCAGGTTCAATATTTTCCTCGGTCACTTCGATTCAATCAGTAGTGATTTCGGTTTTTACTTGAAAATATAGATAACAATGTGTTTCCAAGCGAAAATAGTCTTTACCGGCATTACTGCATCAAATAGAAGGTATAAGTTATTTTATCACCAAGGAAGAGATAGGTCAACCATGGGTTTAAGGTTGCTCTCTAAAGACATGTTATTAAGAAGTCTCAAGAAGCTTATGACTTATGTTCTAATAGCGGTTAATAATATAAAAAAAACAATGTTATATAAAATTGTATCTATGTTCCTTAATAAGATTCTTGGCAGTATTAATTAATTTTCTTTATTTTCAAGCTCCTGACGTAAATATACTCTTTTTTAAGAGTACTGAATTTTAATATCTGCAAATTACTTGCTCCCAGCAAGGGCTAGTCAAGTACTATCTAAGATGGTTGAAGTAGTTTTCAACCCATATATCAATTTATTATATAACATTTTCCGTCCAGATAGTAATAGTTGCCTTGTCTTTTCCCTTACTATTCATAAGTTTTCGTATAGAAACCTTAAAAAATGATAAAATTTCTGGTGCAGTATCGACAATTTTCATGATTGTCCCATTCTTCATACAAAATGAACTACTCATTTATTCTAAACATAAATAAATTTTTCTAGTCATGCATGTATTAACACTGATTTCGGAGCTCTATAATAATTGTAATCGACCTTGGCGTTTGAATACCTAGGTAGGTATAATTGAGGTCATCTCAAAATTACACAATAATCGCTGTGATTATTTTGTATGTCGCTCAAATTAATAATGATACTTCCATGTATTTTATTTGATTGTGGTACTTACTTACCCCTAGTCTAACTAAAGACACGTGGTGAAAACGCCATAAATTATTAATTGAATGCCAATGGAAAAGAACTATTATTATTTATCGTAGCCTTGGATCTTCCGGACTAGTTAATACTGATCGAATATCTCATACAAAGTGTTGGATATGTTCAGTGGTAAACAAGTTGAGGTTCATATATAACAAATACATATTTTATAATTTTGAATTCCATATTGATACTCACGATAACAGATACCAATACAATCGGGCATAGCATCAAAAAAATAATTCGGTTAAAAATTGATTACAAATTTCATACATTTTGGTACCAGCTAGCCTACATATACATAACTAAATGTTATATAAGAGTTTCTCAAAATAACACATATATAAAATTAAATTTGTATATAGCTTGTATAATTAGATGAGTTATTAGAGTTTTGAATGTTAATGTTAATGTTAATAGTACGTGAATCAGCCATTCGCATTAGTATCATTAAATCATAATTATTTGTTAAATAAATAGTAAATGAATTGATAATCAAAAAGAAAAAAATATTAAAATCTTATTATAAAATCCATACGTTTTGGTACCATTTGGTACTACCAACTAACCTACATGTATGTAGATAATATACATAACTAAATTACACATTTTTAGAATCACATAAAAAAATAAATTTTTATATAGGTACCTTGTATAATTGTACTATTTTATATTGCTGTAAATAAATGAATATTATCCTAATTAATGATTTCACATATTGCTCTGCAATAAGTCAATATTTACCCATCATGTGAACCTCAAGTTTTCTCTATTTTTTGTAATAATGCATAGAAAAAAGATCATTGCGTTTAACAATATTTTTTGGGATCTTTGCACATGATCATGAATTTGTCTGGATTTACACAGATAAATATATATTTACATTTATGTATTACTAATCTATGATTCTGTCATGCATTTTTACTCATTTCCTTTCTGTCTGGATATTTTTCTTAATGTTTTATATACATAATCACAATGACTTCTAAATTGAATAGCAATTTATTTATTTAATTTTTAATGTATTTTTAGTATTTTCAATGTTTTACTTTCAAAATACAACACTACAAAATGCATTACACTTACGAATTTTTAGTACTTTATGTCTATGATGGAAATATGTGGATAAGATGGGAACTCCACCTTTCATGATCAAAATTAATTTTTTTGTGTGTATAAGCTAGTTTGTTTGAAATACCAAAACAAAATCATCATTGTTTCCAAACCTTATATTTAAACCTTATTTTGAACTAGGTTTTTTTATATTAGTTTTATTATTGAAGTAAATTAATATTTTTATAATTTATTAAATGCGTTTCATAATAAATATATTAAACTATTTTTCATTCAATGGTTTCTTATTCATAATATTAAAAACTGATAAAAAAGGGCTTTCTATAGTGATTTTCGTTTAGCACGGTTTTTCTATATAAGAGTCAATTTTTCGAGTTTTACGGTTTTTTATGGAGATAGGTGTACTCTACTGTAATATCCAAGCAAATTATATTAAACTATTTAATAAAATTATAGTTGAATTACAACGTAATAAATAATGTGAGCATATTTACAAATAATAATAGTCTATAACAATATTATTGCTTTGGATTTTTTATTATATTATTATTCCTTTGACATTTGCTCTGATATTCAAATTTTAGTCATGTAAATATTGATATTACATATGCAAAGACCAATTGTTTTAAGCGATCAAAATATCGATTCTATAATAATTTTACATCAATAAAAGTAACTATCTATCAAATCATTTATTTTAATTGCTATATTATGCTAATTAAGTACTCTTATTAGCATAGTCTAATGATTCATTTCGTTTATAAAGTAAGCCCATATTTAAAGCATTGCCATAATTATAATTAGACATCCAAAGACTGATTTGTTGATGATTGATTATATGACTGAGTTTTATATTAATATAACAATTTTAATCGTGAAAAAATATTCAAAATTTCTCGAAAAGCAAGATTTCATGTTATTTTATCATATTTTACCAGAAATTGTTGATCAGTAAGATTATCAAAAATTTGAACATTAGAACTTCTGATACTAATAATTTTTGACAATCCTACTCTTCTACTTCATCTTTAGAAGATGTTTGTCTCGTTTAGAGCAAATTTTTATTCTATTGTGGAAAAATTAGAATTAATTGAGAAATTAAAAATCTTAATACTTTGCTTTGCTATGTATGTATGTGTATTAGGGTGGTCCTTAATATGGACATTTTCGAATTTTCTTGCTCCCAAGGGCTCAAATGGTTCCAAATTGATGAAGAACAATTCTTTGAAAGTTTTAGCTCTTAATATTGCCTATTAGATAGTGCGCAATTCAATCAAACTTCGTATGGAAAAAAATTTTGAAAATTAAAAATTTTTTTTTTTAGGTATAACTTAGCGACAAATGAATTAAAAGTGAAAATTTGTGTCATTTTTTATTGGAAATTCGACGCTCTGCAAAACAAATTTTTTATAATTTGATTTGTATGTATAGCGTCGAATTTTAAATAAAATTCATTCATTTGTTCGCTAAATTATATCTAAAGAAAACATTTTTTAATTCTTTGAAAATTTTTCCATGCTATTTCCATTCAAAACTTTGATTGAATTGCGCACTATCTAAAAGAAAGTATTAAGAGCTAAAACTTCTGGCGGAATTTTTTTTATCAACTTGGAACCATTTGAGCCCTTGGAGCAAGAAAATTCGAAAATGTCCATATTAAGGACCACCCTAATGGTTATAAATATATATTATATTTATTATTTATTAATATCCTTTTATTTCAGATTGAAGCATCTACAAGGCGCCCATCTAGTGACAAATCCTGCGCATCGAATAATGTGAATCCAATTAGATTCGAATACTTGCTAATCCTATCAAACATACCACAAGTTTTCAACCTTCGCAGCTACGCAAGGTAAAATATTCTTTTCATATTGATAAACAATAGATTTAACACACCATTAGCGGCAAATACTTGATCTACCTTGAACTTGATGTTTTTATGTGCTTTTTCAATTTATAATGAGAAGGCAAATTTTTTGTAGTATTGCGGCATTTACTGGTGGTCATTCATACAATTACTTTCAAAAATGTATAGTTTAAGTATCAGGTATGATATTTGAAACTATCTAATTTAATTTTTTGTATTTTTGTGTACTATGTAATTATTTTTACAAAAATTGATTTATTAAATCAATTAACGTATTAGTAAAGATCTTTCTCAACAAAAAGCAGTGATTTTGTAATGTGTGTTTGGATTCTTGGATTTTTTTAATTTCAAAGAATATCTATTTAGACTATTGATATTTTACTAAAAGAAACTAGGAACCGACTTATTTATGTATAATCAATTAATATTATAAAGGTTTTAAAAAGCCTTAATTATCAAAGGATGACTTGGTCTGCGTCTATAGTTGAATCTAACTAGATTTTCAAACAGCGCGCTATTGTTGTTTGTCACTTTATTACACAGGTTAGTTCAGAGATGGCGATATTATTTACATACTGCTTAATTTCATCAAATTCAACAATTTTAAACCCTTAATTTCCTATAATCAAAAATTTTGTTCAAGTTCTTATATTTTATTCAACTGTGTTCACAATATTTTTTATTCTGATCTGTTCCTCAACGCGACCTTTCAAACTTAAAATTTTCATTTTTATCACTTTTTCTTAAATATTTTATTTTTTAAATCTAATTCTTCAAAAATCCATAATGTCTATACTGATTTAGAGCTGGGGCCCACCCTGTGCTCGCTAGTTTTTTTGATATCAGTGAACACAGCTGGTGGTATCTCAGTTTTAGAAACAGTGCATCGTCGTTTTTTATTGGATTTAAAAGATTTTCGTTAAAGTGCAGTTTTATGAAAGTAGCTTTTTTTGTGTTTTCATTTAGTCGTTTATATTTGTATTTGTTTGTAAGAAAATCCGAAGAAATTGGTAATCTGATATGTTGGGTAAGTGTAGAAGTTTTAAATTTGAAAGGTAAGGTATTTGTATACTTTAAATTAAAGTTTAAGTTGCAATTTATAAATTATCGAGTTAATTGCTATTGAGTTAAAACGAAGCTGCATATTATGTTTAATCAAATTGTACTGAACGTATGTAAAGGTCTATCCTGAAATTATCTTCCTTTGATGACTCAGTTGAGAGTGATATTTTAACCATTGTGACTTTGTCCTGGTCAATTCGTTGATGTAATTTTGGTATTTATTGCAAGTTCTTGTTGCAATTACTTATTTGTCAATAAGTTCTAATTGATTCGAAGATTGTATCTATTACTCATGTTACCACACCAACTTTAGTTTTGGAAGTGAAATGTAAGTTCAATAAACTCTTAATGCTTTCACCTCGAGCTTTTCAAACAAAAGCTCAATGCCATGAAGATCGCTGTCTTCATGGCCAACATAATACAAAATTATTTTCGAACAGCTTTAGATTTTTTAACACTATCTGATGGCACTATTTAAATTATCTTAACACTTTAACGATTGCAAACAATCAGTATTTCAATATTCTTTTTACAACTTGAATAATGGGTCGATTCTGGCGCTGACCAATGTTATGGCAAGGACAGGTTACGCTCCAACTTCCATACATTATGCTACTGAACCATACTGATTACTATCAAAATGTCATATATTTGATGTGCATTCAGGCGTTTTACACATAATCTGCAACGTCACTCGTATGTTATGGAACTGGATCAGAAAGACCCTGTTACCTAAGATATTTTTTTAACATTTGTGCGGTTTCTAGTTCAGGTTTTCTACCTGACAACCTGAGAAAAACGCCTTATTGCACAGCAACCACTTGGATTTTGTCAATATTCAGTATGGACATAGTCTTCATGACATAGCCTTGCCATAACATTGGGCTGTTGTGCGGCAGAATCGGTTCATAAGAGTTTTGAAGATCAATTTTACGGTTATCCACATATTATTGATTTTCTACATACAATGTGTAATACTTATCTTACCTGTGCAAACATATGTCATGCAATTGCTATTCAACAATTTCGTAGAAGTCCTTCATTTTCACATTCCAGACTCCAATATTTCTTATTTATACTCGCAGCTAGTTTTTCACAGTATTCTGAATGTTCGTTGTTGTAAAATGGTGATATTATTTCACCTATATCACCTATATCACTGATATATAGCGTGTTATAGTATCATACTCATTGTAATTCCTCATTCCTTATGAGAAATCTTTAATCATTTATTTTTCTCACTAGAGATTTTTTTAGATAAAATAAATTCGATGAGTTTCAATTCCTGATTCCTCATGAGAAACCTTTAATTATTAATTTTTCTTATTGGAGCTTTTTTCAATTAAATTCGATCTAGTCGATGAGATATTTGTTTTTTTTCTGTTCTTCCTTCAATTGTTACATACACTATCCTGTGTAGAAGGTCTGGGGTTGACAAAGACCACAAAATACCCCATATCTATATTTAAGTTTGCTGGTAATTCTATTCGTTGTTACATCGAATATAATGGTTATGCAATGCAAGGAAAATTTTGGCTGTCATATCATATTTCTTTTGGAGTTTGAGAAATGTAACCGTTCTTATCTCCTAATATCCTATCTGGCATCTTAACTGGCAATTAGTTTTGGCACCTATTATTAGCCTCCACTGCGATGGCGACTCGGTTGCAGCTTGCATTCTTGAAAATATAGGACACCGACACAAATATACCGTGCGATGGCATAGTGCAGCATATTAGACAGATACCTTCTGGTTATAGTTATCTAGTACCTACATGATTCCTGATTACTACTTAATGTCAACTGCTTTCTGAATTAATTTATATCACCAAACACGACAAAACTATTGCTTACTGTCGCAACATTCAACGATGGTTTAAAAGTAAACATTTAAAAGTTATACTTTCAAAAGATTTTAATTTTAAATTTATCCTCGACAAATACTGTATAATAGTTTATCTGCAAAATTATCATATATTTTGCTTCATATACATCATATTTGCATTCCACAATAATAGCATTGCACCCAATTCGATCCATTAAAACAAACCCATTTTACAATTATTGCATCAAATAATTTAATAGCGTTCATGTTTGAGCATGTTTATGTAGGTTAACTTTAAAAAAATGTTGATAAATATTTTCAAAGCAATATATCTATCCTTTATCCAAGTAGAACATATATGTATTCCCAATTTTCATTAAATTAAATTAAATTCGTTAATTTTATTCTGATATATACGAGGTGTGTTCAAAAAGTACCCGGAATTACTAATAATTAAATTTCGCGGGTCTGGAGTGTCTGATTGTCAAAATTTTTTTTTTATTGTGTTGGTATACATGCCCCTAAAGTATGATGAAATTTTCACTGTTTACTTTGTCTGTGGTAGTCGCTAAGGTTCGACGTGTTTTTCTGAGCTCGGCGATTTTTACAATGGAAGAATTGAAAAGTCAAAGAATTTGTATTAAATTTTGCGTAAAAAATGAAATAAAGTGTTGCAAAGTGCAAAAATTCACCAGATATGGCTCCGTGTGACTTTTTCCTATTCCCAAAGTTGAAGAGACCCATGAAAGAAGGGCGGTTTTCCTCGATTGAAGAAAATCGCTGAGAGTGCTCAAGGACATATCAAAAAGTGAATATCAAGGGTGCTTCGAAAATTGGAAAAACGCTGGCATAATGTATTATATCTGGGGGGGGACTACTTTGAGGGGACCACATTAATGTAGACGAATAAATAAATATTTTTTGAAAAACGAATTCCGGGTACTTTTTGAACAGACCTCGTATATATAAAAGCAGTCTTAAAGCCTCTTATCTGAAAATGAATTTTGTTTGCCTTAATTTTGATTTCATTCTACTAAGTTACAGTGACTGAACAGGGTGTCGGGTTTGTTCCACCTCGGCTTGCTTGATATCAAGCTGTAGTGATTCCAGATTTTTACTTGAGATTATAGATTGGTATAGTGCCATGACATAAATTCATATCACGGTTACAAATATATCAAGCAAAATCTTTTCAGAAAGAAAATGGCCAACCACTAGATTGCTTTCTAGGTGTACTTGGTTAAGAAATGTACATCACACAATGGCTTGTTACAGTAAAAATAAAAAAATAAATCAAGATTCATACGTTGCTTTTTAGTTATACTGTTAATCAATTTATATTGCCAATAATCATTAGATTTCTCAGTAAAAAATCTAAGTAAATTAGGAAATACTGATTTTTGTTACTTGTTCAATAAAGTCAGTTATTTACCAGATGCAATTTCATTATAAATCAATGATACGTTTTGAAAGACTTTAATAATTGTTCATATATGTTCGCTTGTATCTATGCACTTGTATATTTTAGACTGTTACACACTCGAATTCATATTTAATTAATAATGAAAAAGAAATTTTATTACTTTTCACCATTTCTAATAGTATGGATCACAAAAAAATTATTTAAAATCTAATCAAATATTTTAACGATCGCATGATTATTGAACGATTTATTCGGCCATGTTCGACAAAGCCATCTTATAAATAAAAGCTGCAAATCTGTATATAATGAGCTTTATAAACTCACCTATGATTATTTTACCGAATATTTCTTTATTCAGGAAGTAAGAAAATGTTAAGAAAATGAGTTCTTGCACTTCATATTTGGCAAATCGAATTAATGGTTCTTTTACTTTTCACTTTAATTTTTATATTATTAAAAAACTTTGCTTAACTTTGATAAAACAGGTCTCAATAGTACTTTATAGTATTCTATGTCAGCACGTCTCCCCATCAATAGAAATCGAATGCTTTTAGGATCATACAAGTCGGTTCATCCGTGCTCTACAAAACGTCGGTGAAAATTTGTATCCACACATATACACATGCCCACACATTTTTTTAAAGGTTTGCCAAAATGTTTAGAAACCTCCAGAACGTAAAGATATGCAGAAAAAATTTTAGATTTATGTGTCAATTATTTTTTTAAATATAATATAGAAATCAATATTAAATGTAATAAAACCCAGCGCTCTTATTAGACAAGAAGCGAAAACCGACCGATATCTAATTCAATTTGCGTCCTAGATGCCGTATTCTATTCTAATTGTAAACTTCGAGTACGTCCCAAAGTTCATGTTAAGTAATGATCACTAACATTATATTCAAGACTTGTTATATAACAGAGCAGTTTTATTTTTGTTTTGCATATGCTTTTCAAAGTCTTATTATTATCACATTCAAACATAAAGCTCATCTATTTATAAATCAAGTGAAAGAAATACAGGTATACTTGCTATATTTTTACTAGTAGGTTTGAAAGCTCTGGTACTTCGAAGGATCATGCATGTTAAACTTACTAAATCCCAATTTTTACTTGTAAATGGTATTAAACACTGGATTTATTGAGTTTTTCTGAAACACAAACACAACACTATTTTAACACGGTGGACATCAAGAAAGATTTCAAATGCCAAAATAACTTAGTTTAGTACATCTCTTTTACTAGCTCCCTAGCTCCATAAATCTGATGGGCATAATTTTTTAATAACACATGTATAATTATATGAATAGATATCATTATTGCTCTATTTTTTATCATTCAACATTTCAACTTAAACTGATGGCTGTTCCAAAATTGTTTTACAAAGTGACTGCACAGCAACCACATAGGTTTAGATTTTGGTACCACTTTATATGGAAACTGCTACATAACACAGCCTTTCTATGACAATGGTGTATTTTACGTCAGTCTATGCCTTGTTAACTCTATCAGTTTAGGCACTCACTCATACTTTTTGCTTTCTGATTTGTAGTAAAGAGTTAAAAATGATCGGATTCAAATATCGTCAGTTTATTATTTATTATTATTATTTTATTTATTATGTTTGAATATTTTAATGAATTATTTAAATTTTAATAGGCCTATATTATTTTAAAATCTTCGGTTTGACTATTAACTTTATCACCGTACAAAGTTTAATCAAAATTCTACAAGAGTTAACCTGAACTTTACAAGATTATTGTTTTCAATCATTTCTATTTTACATATTTTCGTATAAAGCTGTAAATACTTAAAGAAAACTTTTTTAAAAATTAATAATTAATTTTTCTTCAAACCGATATTAATTGCAAGTATGTAGTTCAATTGTTGTTTTTTGGCCTTGAGTTGGATATTTACGCACGTATTTGAATCTAATTTTTTTAATATGAGTATTAATATTTATCATATATCAGATATTTATCAATAAAGCGTTAAACTATCAAAATATTATTCATTTTAGTTATAAAATATCTTACCTGATAGTTAAAAAAAATCTCTCTCGTAGTTTAATTTTATTAACTTTCCTTAAGGTAAGTTTTAGTAATTGCAAAAAAATCGATAATGAAAATTTTCATATATCTTTACATTACAAAGGTTTTTGATCATTTTGACATACCTTAGAAAAAATTGATGTGTGTGTGTACAGTGTACGTGCGTGTGCGTGTGCGTGTGCATGTGCGGATACAAATTTTCGCCGGCGATTTCGATAACACGATCGGATCAGATTTGAAAGAACGGAGCGTCCGATTTGAATGATTTAAAAAAAGATGTTAATTTTATTAATGAAATACAGAACTGTGAATTTTAGGTAGGCAGATCTAGCGGTAAAGTAAATCTTATGAAAGAAGTTAAAAAAATCTCTACATTTTTGTGGGATCATATGGCTCACGATCGGGATTGCTTTGAAAGAAAGTTCAAATCTTTCAAAGTATAAAATATTAAAATTTTTCAAAAAGGTCAATTTGTTTCAAAAATTTAAAAATTCTGAAAAATCTATTTTTTTTTTCAAAGTTTAAAATTAATTTTTGGTACTAAAAGTTCCAGCAATGTGCCTTATGGAACGATGCCATGCACCACTAATTTTTAAAATACGTGCAAATTAACGCGGACAATGGCATGCATCTACTTTTTTGAAGGCATAAAATAATGTTCCAAGTACATTTTTTTTTAATTATAAATGCCATACCTCTTAACTCTAATAACTACTTTTATTTCTATTACACAACACAGGTTAAAGAACTGAATTTTATAACCGTGAAAAAAAAGCTGACTATGTGAAATTTGATTATATATAAGGTAGACTAGACAGTGTTGTCTAGCCCGTGTAACATTATTCCATGCAAATTATTATCATGCCTCAAATATCAACACTACATGACAATTAATAACATCCGAGTAGGTTTCCTATTGCAATTACAAACATTAGATTAAATATCACAGGAAAAAGAATAATGTATCATTCATTACGTAATTTATCATCATGACTTTGAGATTATGCTATATTGCTACTTTGAAGTCAATTTATAGTGTTAATTGGCAACTTGCTGAATAAATGACATTCTTTAATGGATGGGAAATGTAAGAATGAGAATAATTTTACTTATTGCTTTGCTTATTGTACATTTTAAACTTTTTTCTTTATATAAACTTTTATTGAAAACTTCTAAAAAGATGACAAATTCAATAAAAAATTTAACTCAAAAATTATTTCAATGTTTGACAAAAGAAAGTATGACGTGCAAAATACCAGTTTGCTTGTAGGTTGTGAACTATTAATGATGTTTTAGTATCATAAGCACCTGTGATGTTTTTAGTAGCGCAATTTAAAAAATTAATTAAATCTGTAAATTTAGAGAGATATCAATAGGAGGTGCTACTATTTTGAGCAGTGTTATTATGGTATCAGTAAATGTTTATTGTTCTTAGTTTCTATTTATTTTATTTTTTAAAAGCTTATTATTTTTGCCATCGTATACAGCCTATCTCAATGTTTCTTTACCACAGAATTTTGTTTTATGAAACCATTAGAGAAATAAAATATACAATTTATAAATAATAACTTTTAGAATGTGGTGATGCCTAAAAGTCCAAATAATTAAGGGGCCAATTATCCAGGTAAAATAGTCATGGGTTAATTGCATGACTTCGTAGTCACGAACTTTTCAAAAGCTATGTCTGTGTTTCTTAGTTATCGAGTTCTACAACCTAACCTCCAAATGGCATAAACGCCAGAAACAACCAGGCGTTGTCATAAGTGACGACAAAAGGTTGCACTTATAACATTGTTAGTCTTGTCAAAAAAGACTGGTAACATAACTAATTCATCCTGAGAATTACAGCTAGTTAATAAATATTTCCATACTTATATACAGAATTTGTCGAGACGCGCGATAACGACGCGTTTTTCCAACTTTTCACTCAAAGTTCCACTTACATTTAAATGAATTTTTGAATAACAGAAGAAAAATGTACAGACTTTCGAATGATGCTAATATAAAAGTAGTCAAAATAACCGCACTAGTAGAAAATGTAAAATGAAAAATCATTTTCACTTTTTCACGCACTAACAAATAATTTTTTCACATTATTTGTTATGAACAACATAGACAAGATCAGTATAAATAAATGACGTTAACATTTTTTCGATATCTCTCATATTTCCGACAAAAAGTGAGTTTGAAAAAAGGGGCCACTTTCACATGTTTTCACTGATATCTCGGCCAAATGATGAGCAACGGATTTGAAATTTGGTATTTCGAATTTTCTCGAAAATACCTATAAAATGGCATCAAAATCATTTAAATACCAGGGTGGGGCCAATTCTTTATAGAAACACGCCCATACCCTTTGGACATTAAGTCCATATACACGTCCTGAAAACAACGTGTATATACTTGGGACCGCGATGGTGGAAATTGGCAAAACTGATATGACCTGATTTTTTGACGATTTTTTTGCTGTCGATTGGTGCAAACTAAAATTTTTTTGCTCTTTCCGTTCTCGAGATAAATGGGTGGGGCCAAATTCGGTGCTAACTATATATATAGTCAGCACCGACCCCTTTAAAAATGCAAAAATATTAAAATTTCTTTTTACTATCGTTATCAGTGATTTTTTTGCCGTCGAATGGTGCAATTAATTTTTGGAAAAGTTTTACCCATCATAGATTTTCACGCATAGGAAAATTCCCATTTTTGCCAATTTAAAAAAATTGACAAATTTGAAAATGCCCAATTTTTTTGCTCGCTTACTTAAATATAAAACAAAAAAAATTTTTTCAAAAAATTCATTTTTTCACCCCTTTTCAGAGAGGTTGCCAATTTTTTTGGGTGTCCACAGGTCACTTTTTCAAAATTTTAAAAATTGTTTCGGAATCTGTGATTTTTTTGCTCTGCGATACAAAAAAGAAAAATTCAAAAAAAAAATTTTAATTTTGATTTTTTTCGTAGCACAAAAACGAATAGTTTGCGTCCATAAGTACTACGTAGTATACGATGCTTTTCAATTTATTTACTTACCCCCAAAACAGACTTAATGAATCAATTAGTCAACAATATTTCAGTGATTTCAGTAAATAAATAATGCGTTTTTGGCCACCCGCCGCCGAGAGACTCTACGGCGTAGAGAGTCTCTACGCACTGGGTCTCTCGATGATGAGCGAGTGAGAAAGCTATACGCCATTGAGCGAGTGAGACGGCTATATATATGCACCGCGATTTCTGTTACATTTTAACAAATTTATATAAAAATTGTATGAAACTATTAATTCCTGTCGAGCACATATTTTTGTAAAGGTATTGTTGATGATTTTGTTGAAAAAAAAAATAAGCATATTTAAAGCAGATTGCAATTCGTTTTCATACTACGAAAAAAATCAAAATTAAAACTTATTTTTTCTAATTTTTCTTTTTTGTATCGCAGAGCAAAAAAATCACAGATTCCGAAACAATTTTTAAATTTTTGAAAAAGTGACCTGTGGACACCCCAAAAAATTGGCAACCCCTCTGAAAAGGGGTGAAAAAATAAATTTTTTGAAAAATTTTTTTTTGTTTTATATTTAAGTAAGCGAGCAAAAAAATTGGGCATTTTCAAAATTATCAATTTTTTTAAATTGGCAAATTTGGGAATTTTCCTATGCGTGAAAATCTATGATGGGTAAAACTTTTCCAAAAATTAATTGCACCATTCGACAGCAAAAAAATCACTGATAACGATAGTAAAAAGAAATTTTAATTTTTTTGCATTTTTAAAGGGGTCGGTGCTGACTATATATATAGTTAGCACCGAATTTGGCCCCACCCATTTATCTCGAGAACGGAAAGAGCAAAAAAATTTTAGTTTGCACCAATCGACAGCAAAAAAATCGTCAAAAAATCAGGTCATATCAGTTTTGCCAATTTCCACCATCGCGGTGCCAAGTATATACACGTGTTTTCAGGTCGTCTTTACAAAAAAAATTTATATTTGCGTAGAACAACATATTCTTTATCCAAATTATAAATATTGTAACTCTAAATTTACAATTTTACGTTGATATGACTTTGGATTTAAAGGCCAGAATTTTTTGTTTCAAAAATTTATTTTGTATAATTTTTAGTCAGTTGACCAAATTCTTTGTAATAAAAAGCAGTAATTTTGATAGCTTAATGCCTGACTGATAATTGGCTTTGACTACATTTATACGATCAGCAAAGTTTTTTCAATTGCTTTAAATGTCCAATAAAAGTATAGGATTATTTTGTATTGCTAACAAATTTTTGAATTGCAGATTTATGTTATATTCTCAAACAAACGTGGATATAAACTCTGGATCTTATTTTAGAAATTATTGATTTCTAAAATAGAACATTAGAAAAATTATTTCATATATAGCTTGTGATATTGAAAATCCAGGTAAAGCGTTGCATTTTTTTTGCATCATCTAGTATGCTAATTAGTTTGTGTAGGCGCAGGTAATTGCTGCATTTATTTACATGCAAGTGGGCGTGGCCTCGTTCTTTTTAAAGCCACATTTTCTTTATCTTAGACGAGATTGTTTCTTCTATAAATATGAGTTATTTTTCTTATAATGGGTTTTAATGATTTTCGAAGTTATACTAAAATCTATTCAGCAGAGAACTTGATATATATAAAATAATTCGTGTATATAAAGTTTGGCAAGATAATCGATTAGAGTAAAATAAAAATTAATTATTCTTTTCGAGACACTGGGCAAAAAGTGCCAGAAATGGCAATTCAGTTTTTGAGAGAACGTAGCGTCCGATTTTAATAATTCAAAAAACATTTAACTTGTATTGACATGATGAACTGATTAAATTTTTGGGAAGGCAGGTTTACCGGTTGTGGATATCTTCGGAACGGCTAGACCAGTCTTTGCCAAAAACTAATCAGCACGTCTCCTTATCAATACGAATCGAATATTTTTTGAATTGTTCAAATCGGATGATCCGTGTTCCCGAAATCGTCGACGAAAATTTGTATCCGCACACACATACACACACACATACATCCATTATTTCTAAGCTATGCGAAAATAATCAGAAATCTTTGAAACGTAAAGATATATAAAAATTTAAAGTTAAAAATGTCCCTTGGCGATCAAAAACGATCATTAGACACACGCACATTAAATTATCAGATTTCTTGTAGAGATTTTAATAATAAGCACATTTTTTTTTGCAATTTTATGGGTTTCCTACCAAGATTTATGTTTAGTTCACTTATATAATTTCAATCAAATTAAAAAAAAAAACAATATTCCAAAATTTTTAAAAGTCGAATTTTTAAAAAGTTCAATATTTTCACCAAAAAAATCAAATATTTTATTTGACAATTTTATTTGACAATTTTATTAACTTGTAAGTAGAAATTGAGACTGTATATGATTGCATATTGAGAAATGAAGATAATTACCTTCAAGTTGGTATCTTAATTGGTATTTTCAAAATATCTAAAAATACAGAAGGATATAAAAATATATGAAAAAAAAACATTTTAGTATTAAGCCAACGGGGGCTATAATACAAAATCTGAAAATTATATTAATACTATTTTTTAAAAATATTTTTTTATAATTTGTTCTCTTGGTAAATATCTACTCAAAGCTTCAACACTTAACTTTAATAATACCAGGAAATATATTTAATTAATTAGTTGTCCTAAGCATCAATATATATTATGGTAAAATTAATAATCTTGATCATCTGCTTCAATAATATTCTATCAATTAATAATTTAAAATTCATAACGCAGAGTGATATGGTTCTATAGTTAATTAAATAATTAATATTTACTTATATTTCCTGATTATTTATAGATACTTTATCAGTCTCGACTAGATATTACTAACTAATTCTGGATTCTCCGCTAATAACTCCTGATCTGTTTATCGATATTATTAACAATTAAATTCATCACACTCTGACACCGTCATAATATATGTATCTAACACTTGATTACCTTATTATATATATTTTTATTGCTTTTTCTTTCAAATTTTTATTCAATGTAATTATTGTTCATTTAATTGCTTCCAAGGCGTGGGAATATTTTTCTAGGATGAATTAAGTTTAATATCTGTAAGGATTTATTTCATATTACATTATAAATAATTAAATGCATATTAATTAGCAGATTGCAAGCGCCGGATATTCTAATACATTGATTGCATTTATTATTTTTCTAATCGGAACATATAGCATTACATAAAAATAAGCATTAGTCATTTTATTATTGTGTGATATTGCAACGGAGGTCACATGGACCAACCTATATTATTTTTAATCACGTGCTTATTGCTCATTGATCAACTTTGTGATAATGTTTAATGAATCGATTTGCATTGTATTTTGCCAAAAATTTTGTTCCTAATACTAAAGTACGCTAAACCCTTTATAAAATTTAGCTTTTTATCTCTAAGGACGTTATGATTATTAATTAGTTATACAAAAAAATTGTTAAAGAAATGTCTTTGACTTTATTGGAGCTCTTCTTGTTCTTTTTGGTCATCGCTCTTTAGATATTGTTAATTTAGCTCATAGAAAATCTGATTGCTAAACTAAAACAGAGTTAATAAGAAAAATGAATGAAAGAACTGATCTAGTAGTAGTTTTTTCTAAAAGGTTTTACATCAAATCAGACTAACATTATTTAGATATTATATATAGTAATTTATGTATATTTATCAAATTAATAATAATAACATAATAATTAAATTAACTTATAGAATCTACATATGGACACGTATGCAACCTACATGTATTAGTATTTTTATAAAGATTTTTACTTCAAATAATTGTAAATTATTTAGGCATGTATATAATATCTATCCTTTAAATTTTGACACCTATTTTATAATATTGATCGATAAAATTAATTTTAATACATTAAGTTGAAGATTCTATCAGAAGTGCATAATATGAACTCCTCTTATAGGTAAATTACAACCTTCATTTTAATAAACATGCAGTTTGAAATGTTAATTAAGCCACAGGTTTTGTTATCATTATCATATTTTGCTGTAACTTTATTGTTTTATCGTATTTTGCTGTAATTTTTTAAGGCTTATAAATAATATAATTATGGCAATTGACAAGTTTGTTTGTTAAACCGTTTCACATCATTGATTTCATTGAGCAAAATTCAAATTTTTGCGTAAATTTTAATAGAGATAAATAAATTATTTTTTTATCAGGTAGCTTTGCTTTACAAATAGAAATATCTAGGGGAAAGAAATATACGGCATCACATATATGCGCAATTTAAAAATTGTTATCCATAGATTTAGAGAAATTAATATTTCAAATTTAGTTCCTTAAAAACAATTCAAGGGCTTTATCCGAATACATTTTTTATTTAAACCTATTGTCAATATTTAAATTAAAAAATTACACATATTCTCAAATGTTTTTTAACCGTTTGACCGGTTTGACTAAAATTTGGTACAGAAAAATTTGGGTATTTAAAAACCCAAACCCTAAAAATTTTAAAACTTTTGCAATAATACATCGATTTACATATTTCTTATAACATTTTGTAGATAAAGAAAGAAAAAACCAAACAACTGTTAATAAAGACAAAATAGATATAAGTAGTATAAAACCAAATCATTGTCTACCAAAAGTCTTTGCACTATCTAAAGCAACTGTCGAAGCGCGAAAGCGCTGCGTAGCAATCATATCGTTAAAAACTCGAGTTGTAGCTATTAGCCGAAAAATTCTACTATCAACATATACAATCATTGTCGACAATTATATATTTTACCAATCACAGCTCCTAATTAGTAGAAGTTGTGACATATAGGTATATATGTCCCTGTAAACTACTATATTCCTCCAAAATTAGACACAACGCTAAACTTATCTACATACTACTACATTCTTACATATTTTAATCAATCATAGTTTTCCACACTTGAGTTTACAAACAAAATTGTTTTCTGCATTTTTAAATTGACTGCCTCACAATTGATACTATGTACTTCCATATTCCCCAATCGTTTCAAGCAGTTTATATTATTTGACATAATATTTGCGGTTCCAAATTATAAATCATCACGCGATTATTAATGCAATAATTGCATAAAAAATACTTCGATATAGTTATATAAATTTTCTATTAATAATCTACATTTCTTTTTCATTATCCGCGGTTTTTGCAAGTACGCGATGCGGTAACTTGACGCGTGAAGCGTCAACATAATTTGAGATGTAATTTTTTTTCCCTGTGATCTTCCTGGCGTTCGCTAATAGACTGCGTGTTTCGACAGATATATATATATATATATATATATATATATATAAATGTCATATGTAATATGTTTGTTCATTTGCAGCTGAAAGGTCGAAATAAAAAAACAACAATAATTTAACACTGTATGAGTGTCATGATTCAGCGAATTCAAACCTGGATAAAACACACAAAATTCGTTTTGTGTTTGTTTTTTATAACCCAAAAAGCAATATTTTGAAATAAAATAAAATATTAAATAATAATGATATGTAGTTTATCACATGATTACTACATTGATAATAATGACTAGATTGATTTTCAGTCCAGTAATCATGCGACGAACTCGTAGCCTTTATGCTACATGGACTGCTAGTCCATGCGACTGTGACGTCACGTGCTGAACGAGCGTAGCCGACAATTGCGGAACTCTCTCGTACGACATTTAATCAATCGGGAGAGTCCACGGTTGTCGGCTCCGTTCGTTCAGCGAGTGACGTCACAGTCCCTTCTATCTTTATACGATGGAAAATATATGAGGACTAGCAGTCCATGTAGTATAAGGGTTATGGACAAACTACATAACTTTGTTATTATTATACTTCAATAGTTTCGCTTTAAAATATATTATATTTTTATTTTGAAGTTTTGATATTTGGTTTTTATGAAAACCAAACCAAAAATGTGTGAAATTACTTTTCTCCTGGTTTGCATTGCTAACTTGCGCTGATTGATGTCGTGACACATATACAAAATAGTTATAGTAATTAAAAATATAAAATTATATCGTATAAAATAATATGCTTAAGCCAATTTTTTTTTAGTAAAATCATAATTTTTCTTCTTGTAAAAGAAAATATACAAAATACTTTGTAATCTCTTGTGCATCTTCCGCTTTCCTTTTGCCCCTTGTCCTCACGGAAACAGCCTTTAGCCATTACTTGATAGGGGGAGAATCTAGAATATTTCTCTCTCTTAATTATTCTAATTGGAACTTTCGTGCAGTCTAATTATAATAATTTGTAACAAAAATTGTTAGAAGTAAATTTTCGATCTCATGATGGCTAGGAAAGGTTTTTTCTTTTGTTTTTGAATACAATTAACCTACATACTCGTATGGGAGATAATTCGAAAATCCACTGGCTTTAAATTCACTTTCCAACTATGGTTTCTTCAGCAAAGTTTCTTGAAAAAAAACAGAACTAGACTCACGGAGTATGTAATATAGCAGATTTTCTTGGTTCTTTATAATTTTATCAATGAATATGAACATTTACGTTATAAATATACCAAAATATTCAAATTAATTTCGTTTTCCAGTCAGTTTGACACTCGTTTTCTCTTAAAATAGAAAATGCTTTTGGCACAATATAAAAGTCATGATTTGTTTAAAGTAAAAAAGAAATTTAATAAACAAACTTGGTTTTGTTTATGGTACAAAATAACATTATTTTACTTTATTTCAGATTTTAATAACATCTATACTAATAAATAATAATACTGGACTTAAGTCCATTCCATTCTAATTAGAATCCATTCTAATAGGGTCCTATATTCGACTCCCGCTTCGAGCAGCCTAATATCAAGCAGTAGTGACATCGGTTTTCACTTGGAAATATAGATAGCGATATATTTAAGTAAAAATAGCCTTTTCCAGGCATTGTTGCTTCAATAAATATTCATTGTATTATAGAAATTTTAAAAATAATCACATAGAGATAGGACAACTGTTTGGGTTGCCATCTGCAAAACCCACGTGGTATTAGTAATAGTCAAATTATTATTAGTTAAATGCTTAAAGGACTCATAAGTTCTGATTGCTGTTCAAATATTGATATAAAAAACTTCAAAATTATAAAATAATTTTGACATATGCTATTATGGCTTTTTACCTAGTTTGTTGTAAATATCATGAAAACAGGAGTATTTAATAATAATTTGGTTTTTGTTTATGATTTTGACATATATAAAATATTTCATCACGTCTATTAAAACAGCAAACTAGTGGCGTGTGTGGCATCGTGCCTTAAGACAAATTGCTGGAACTTTTCGTACCGTAACGAAATGTTCGAGGAATTTTGAATGTTTTCCAATAGATTATTATAAATAAATATTGTAACATTGTCTAATATTTATAATTGAATTGTTGAAATTATTTGTTTAAAGTATATTAGAACTTTAGTCAGAATTAAAATTAAAATCTGAATTATTTTCGATATAAAAAAAATTAAAAAAAAAAAAAAATAAAAAAAAGTTGAAACAAAAAATGTTTTTTTCGAAAATCAATTCTTTTGTTAAGACAAGCAGAAAGTTCTTTGAATCATTTAAATCGGACGCTTAGTTCTCTCAAAAACTGCCATTTTTAATACATTTAGCTCCGTATCTTCGAAATGGCTGGGCCTGCCTTTGCCAAAAACTAATAAACACTTCTCCCATTCATTACTAATTGAATGTTTTTTAAATCATTCAAATCGGATCCTCCGTTCTTTCAAAAACTCGATTTCTATTTTCTGCACTCTTTGCTCTTTATCTCCGTAACTGCTGGATCTGCCTTTGCCAAAAACTAATCCGCTCATCTCCCTATCAATAGGAATCGAATGTTTTTTGAAATAAAATATACTAGTCATTGTCTGATCGCAAGAAAAATTCGCTCGATTGCTGTTATTGTAATGACATATTTCGAGTATTTTATTAATTTCAATTAACATAACCGAAACTTAATTTCACTTATAGATGTCTAACATGAAATCCAAGCAAAGCATCTAAAAACTTGAGCCAGACTTGTAGACTACATGTAATAATCTGCATTGGTTCACCATGTAGGAATTGTGGTTGCGTTCGTCCATAAGGATTTTGACTCGTATTTTGATTATTTCAGCATAATTTTTTTTATACATTGATAGAACATTTACAAACTTTCTTTTGATGTCATTATCCCAATTTCCTTCAAATGCTCACCGATTGTCTATTTAAACCAATCCAATTAATCTGTTACAATGTTTATTAATGAATTGCAGCACGTATGTACTGAAAGATCATGCAATCGACCTATTATTTATTCTGAACCGCACTCGTATATGTGCCAACATAAATAGTTGTAACAGCAAGTCTCGGTTGGAAAAAAGTCGAAACCCACTGAGTCTACTGAGTCCACTATCCGATGTCTATTCCTAGAGCCAGGAATAGAGCCCAGTGTCCCCAGGACTCAGATGTCGCTAGATAGATTCGAACGAACGCCAGTTAGTTGATACCAGAACTAGAAGAGCGAGCTCTGACCGACTAGCAAATAGTTCCGAAGCAAACTTTGTGCAGTGTGGTTTAATAAAAATTTATTACTCCCGATAATAATAATAATAATAATAATAATAATAATAATAGATTGTAAACATGCTAATATTATGTGGAATTTTAATTGAATTTCGTCGATGATGTATTGTAAACCGATATCGATGTAAAATCGACTAGTTAAACTCGCAGTGCCAATATAATTTGCCAAATTTAAATAATTTCTATAATTATAATTTAAAACACTAAAATTAATTTTAATCAAATTAATCTTGAATATGAGAAACAATATGTGAGAATAAGAACAACGTATTGGTATATACATTTTAAAAAATGCGAAGTTTTTAAACAAAAAATCGATTATTATCAATCAATTCATTGAAGTGTATTGAATGAACAATAGACATCATTAATAAAGTAATATAATCAACCAATAATTTGATAACAAATTTGATCGTGTTAAAATAGTTTCGCAAGGTAATTTCAATGTGCAAAAAAATTAGTAATCTAAAAAAATATAACATTTTCTATTTATAATTTAAACACAGTTATTGAGAGTAAAAATTTGGTGCAATAGTAAAATGTTAGTCTATGAGCCCGCGTAACTTTCAAGTCACATTCGAAAATTTTCGATCTTTTGTCAAACAATTATGAATTTTTGGAGGGATGATGCATAAATCTTAATTTTATAATGTTGTCAAGACCACAAATTTCAATATTTATTACTTTTGCTAGACTTTTCTACCTGAAATAACATACGTATAAGTGCAAATATTATAAGCATGACTTAAAAGTCATTTTTACATTTTTTTTTTTTTTTTAATTTTATTTTCAATAGCAATCAGAATACATGACAATTCTATGAGCTATATGACATAAGCCAAATAGCTCATAGAATTGTCATGTATTCTGATTGCTATTGAAAATAAAATTAAAAAAATAAAATATATTTTTTTTCCTTTGCATATACGAGCTTAAGTTGCCGTTTTTTCGGTTCTCCCATTTTTTGGATGTAAAACAAAAGGGTTAATTCATTGCCATTTCTTACTTCTTATAATATGAATTGTTTCCACAAACATTTAATTTTTTTTTTTAAACCAAAAATTTTTTGATACAATTTTTGATTAGGTTCAAATAGTATTCTAAGATAATTTCAATATGCGAAAAAAATAGTGATCTAAAAATATAACATTTTTATTTATAATTTGAACATGGTAATTGCTAAAAATTTATTGCTATAGAGTTTATTGTTAATTTATTATTCAATTACAAATTTTATTTTGTATTGAATTACAATTTTTTTGCAAACATCATGAAATTTCATCAAAACAAAAGTTTGATACGAATTTTGAATGAGTTTAACTAGTATTATAAAGTAATTTTAATATAAAAAAATAGTAATATAAAGATGTAACATGCTTTATTTATAATCTAAACGCACTTATTGCAAGTAAAAATTTGGTGCCAAAAAAATCACTCCAAACCAAAAATTTGATACAAACTTTGACCAGGTTTTAATAGTATAATCCAAAAATAAAACATTTTTTACTTATTATTTAAACAACAGTTATTGCAAAAATGTTGGCACAATATGGTTTTTCGTAGCTTTTATCCAATTATAAATTTAATTTTATGTTGAATTACAAAATCTGTTTTGCAAATATTAAGAGGTTTCATCAAATCAAAAATTTGCTACAAATTAGGACTATGTTTAAATAGTATTATAAGGCAATTTTAATATGCGAAAAAATTAGTTATCAAAATTATAACAATTTTCTGTTTGTTATTGAAACGTAGTTATTGCGATTGAAAATTTAGTGCTGGTTTATCATCCAATTACATTTTATTTATTACTATATATAATTTTATTACAATTTATTCAATAAGTTATTATGATACATTTTAAAACACACAAAAAACAATACAAATACAATTGCAGAAATTGCACAATTTTTTCGTGAATTTTAAAATTATTTGGTTTTGCTCGGTTGAACATTCAAAGTTAATATTTTACAATGTACATATATGCAGTTTTTGCGAATAAATTTTGCAGATATGTATAGAAATTGTTTTTCACAAATTATCACGTTACAATGATGTCGGATATGAAATATAAAATTATCATCATCATGTAACAACAAGAATATAATAGAATTATTTATGGAAACTGCGTTGGTTTCTAAAAAATAAATTTTACAAGAAATAAAAATTTGAATAATTTAAAAAAAAAATTTAATATTTTATTTAATATTTTAATTTAAATTATAATTGAAAATGACCAAAAAAAATCACCCAATTTTTCGATAATAAGTACATATATTTCGTAATTGTTTCAAAAGCCTTGTATTTTATTTGTGTCTACATAAATTAATTGCAAAACACCTATTGACACTTATTTTAATACTTTTTTACGACAACATATGTCGATTATGACATAAAAATTACACTAACTAAACAGATTCTAATAAGAATACTACAATTCGTGATGTTTTAATAATGACTAAATATCTAAATACCTAAATAAGCACCAGTAATTAACATAATGTAATGAACACACACGTTTATTAGTGCTTAATAATTTCATAACTATTTTATCGCTTTAAAATGAAATGTTTAAATAAAAAATGTATTGTAAAGAAATACAAATAAATATAAAAAAATGTATATAATATGTGAAGTGTTGGGAATGTAGTAATTTGAAAGTGCAGATTGAAACTATTGTAATAACCAGTGAATGGGCGTGATCATCGTGATATTTAGAAATAGAAATATTTAGAACATCATCGCTTTCAAACTTTTCATGAAAAAGTATTGGTTTTAACAAAATATCACAAAAATATTAACTGAGTTTTTGCAAAATTAATAATTATGTCTTATATTTAGTGTTGATCTTATTAACAGTCTGTGGGTGCACCTTCAATAATAACATTAAGACATTTATTATTAACCATAATAAAATATTAAGGATTTTAGGTAATATTATTTTCCAGCTTTCAGAAAATTCTATTAGCGTATGAAATGACATGCAATGTGTTTTTAATCATTTAATGCATCATTTTATCATTTACATGCGGTTTACTAAAATGCATCATCAACTAAAGCAATTACTTTTAAAATCTAAAAACTAATTTTTGTAATTTTCAGTAATATATGTGTAATATATTATATATAACGTTTCCCAGTGATGTAAAAAATATTTTGGTTAAAAAAAATATACATATACTTTTATTTTATTTAAGTTTCAACAAATAATATTTAATTTTCATGAGAAAACGAAAAACTATAATATTGGATTTATTACATGTGGCTACTTTCCAAAAATAAAATATTATTACCTAAATAGTAATTCCAAATATTAATATATTGTATTAGATCATAGATATTCCTAATACTTTTTATGGTCTCTGTATTTGATGGAAGTTCATAGGAGAGCTAGATATAGGTATTTTTAATATCTTATTTTCTTGAACAATTTATATAGAAAAATTGTTTTTTCAGAGCTTCTTCTTTATTTGAATTTTGATGTATTAATTCTTAAAGTTTTGTATAATGACATATTAATTTAAAAGTCAAAAAAGTACCAAATAGGTTCTATCAACTGGAATTGATATTTTTTCATTATTGGTTTTGCAGTTCAAACCTGTGTCATTACTTGTAAACGTTTAAAAATAACTTTAGTACTTAGTGTATATATTAACTCTAATTACTTATACATTAAAATTTGAAATAGTCCTTTAAAAATTTTTGAGAAATTATATGCCTTTATTTTAGACATTTTTTATTATTTTATTTTTTGGATAATTTTTTTTATAAAACTTCTAATAAATTTCTAATATAAAATTTAATAAAACTAATATTTTCCAATGTCGTTTTAAGAGTACTCTGAAGATAATATTTCAAAAGTCCTTGTCATTACAACCTATGTGGTTGTTATAGAATTCATTGCAGATAATTTAATATCAAATTGCATGAGTTTCTATAAATAATTTGACGGATACATAAAACGTGCGTAAGGTGCGTTCTCAAACAAGTTCTCAAACTGTTTTGAGCCGAGAAATAATATGCGTAAAGTGCAAGCAATTTCATAGGTAGTTTAAATTTTTAATGTAAGACTCTATTGAAAAAAAAAATAATAAGAATTAAAAAGTTTTTAGGTGGTTCATTTTCTTTATTACCTTAAAAAAAGACAACAATCGTATGAACTAAAATAGTTTACAACATTATTTGCTCTTTTTTATTATTATTAATTATCACTATCATATTCAATATTATGTATTTTTAAATTCTAAGCTTCATCATAATAATATTTATCACTTCATCCTAATAATATTTATTACTTGAACAAGAACAAAAATCTGAAATAGTAATCATTTCGGGACATAATTAGAAATAGATTATAAATTAAGTAAATTTATAACGAGCAAAAATATGATTGGTCAAATAATATGTCATGACTTCATAATTTTTATGTTTTATCCTAAACCAATCATGAATCGAACTGCTACATATATAATAACTTATTATATAATAACTTAATGCAAAAATCTTAATATTTCAATCATGGATGTTAAATTATTAATTCAACCGTTTTTTGTTCCTAACAGTAATAAGTGAACAGTCCTAAGTTTCAAAGTGAAAAACTCAAACTTCTGATCACTTCATACTTACATAATTAATAATTCAAGTGAGAAATTAACTCACAAAATTCAGTATTGCAGAAATTGCAATAATGCAATTCATTACCTAGAGATAGACAACCATTTGGGTTGCCATTCATGAAGCCATCTCGTTTAAGAATTCAGCACAACAGCTCTTAGGACTAATACATTTCTGATTTACACAAAAACCAACACTTTAGAAAACCATTTAGTTTCCAAAAAGAATTTTGCCAGAAAACGGTTTTAACCGGTTTTCTGTTTAAAAAAAAAGACTTTTTGTTCGAATAATTCGATAAATTTTAACAGTGAAATTTCGAATAAATACAAGCTGTTTTTGACTGAAATTATTCACTGTTTAATTTTATTGATAATACTTTTTTTAATTTATTTTTTGCAATTTAGTGAAAACTGTGCTTTGAAAAACAATATTTCATGTATATGAATAATTTTTACTTACTATATTTTGTAATAGTGAGATGGACAGCTATCAATTTGCAACAATGTTTTTCATCATTTGGACACATTTGTCATTGTTTTGAAAAATGGTTACATAATATTCACATTGTTTTAAAAAATGTATTATTTATACATTGAAAACCGGTATTTTCTACTAAAAACCGCTTTGCGAATACTGTAATTTTCTTCAAGAGAATCGGTTTTAAAACCGGTTTTTAAAAACCAACAAACTTTAGAGAAAATGATGTAATACGTTCTTTTTATATATACAATCTTTATATATATCCTGTAATATTGGATGCATTACAGCCGCATTTTCTTTTCAACTGACTTCTTCATTCTTCTTTCTCTTCTTTCTCCTCTGCTCTCTTCTATTTTTACTCTCTATTTTTTCTCTTTTTTCCCTTTTTTTCTGTTTTTCCCTTTCCTCTTATTTCTCTCATTCTTTTCTTCTAATTCTAACTCTTTTTACTCTCTATTTTTTCTCTTTTTTGCCTTTTTTCTCTTTTTCCTTTTTTTCTCTTTTTTTTTCCTTTTTTCTCTTTTACCCTTTTTTTCTTTTTTTTCTTTCTTTTTCTTCTAATTGTAAATCTATTCAACTCTTATCTTTTTTCTTATTTCTTCATTTTACTACAATTGCTTACGGAAACAAAATAATGGCCTTTGATAAGCTTAAAAGTGTTTTTACCGTAAAAAAGTAAATACCAGCAGGGGCGTTTCTAAAACCATCCACATATATGACTTGCATGTATCGCTTTTAATATGCCGTTGTACAAATATGTGATTCAACATACATCCGAGTCCATGTTTGTCAATAGCTCTGTGCTAAGTAATTATTATTTTGACCTTGCAATTATGCAACCGCAGCTGCTCGCATGATTGTCTTACTTACGTCACTAATTACATGCACATACACACTGGCAAAAAATTTGCAAATCGACGAGTCACATACACCAGGAAAATGTGCCCGATCATGTGTAGGAATATGTGTTTTTAGTGGGAGAGCCAGTTCTTGTTCACAATTCGCATCAGAGGGTGTCGATATATTTCTTGGCAATTAATTTTGCATTATATCATTATATACTTATTAATATCACATGGTGTTGGAAATTTAGCATTTTATTCATCTCATTAGACCAAAAAATGTTTCAAGTGTGAACTGTGTTTTATTGATCAACAGTGGCTAATTGTTGTGTTGATGTTAATCATTCAGGAAATATTTGAAAAGCTTCTAATCATTTTCAATATAAAATTTCATACAAGTTTATGTTGATATCAACTTGCATGTAAAATGTATTTGTTACTTGGTGACGAAGGATTTGTAAGTTAATATTTTTGAATTATTTAGCTCCACCAAAACACTAAATTATGGCAAATAAAGAAATTTTTGAACTTCTTATTTGATAACACAAACGTGGCCTGTGATGTTTTGCTTCATCTATTTTCTCAATTTGTGGAGCAATAGGTTATGAAGTCAATGTTACCTTGAACAAAGCTTGAAGTAAAAAATAAGAATGATATATTTTTACTTCCCTGAAATGAGTTTACAACAAGATTATTTCACCTATACTTACAGGCTAATTCTGCCATAAAACATACCAATGTTACGACCCAAGTTTTTCAATGCATTTTTTAACTCTGAACTCCATGACTCTGAAGTCAAAATTGGAATCAAATGGCAAAAAAAGGACCATTTGCGATCTAGTCATTTTAATGTATTATAATTAACAGCTTACAATTTTGTGACCTTAAATGACCAATGCACCCGATTTGTGCATCGCTTTTTTCACCTATGTTGAGTTTTTTTTTTTTTTTTTGGAGCATCCAGTAGTAATCTGCAATCCATTAGTGCATGATGTTTCCTTATATTTATTGGTTTACTATTGATAGTTTTAATAGTTTATTTCTACTTCAATTAATAGTTTATTAAAATACATTTCTATTGATGATGAACTAAATTCATTTCCAATATGGTGAGAGATAAAAATTAATGAGTTGCCGCTTCAGATGGTTTTTGATCCCAATATAACTTCAAAATAATGTTTTTGTTTCATATTATTAGACAAAGTTCACTTTTTTGGAACTTATTGTCGTACATATTTTACTATTGTAATCTTCACTAAACGATTGTAAATTTAGACATTTGCATCCTAAGTAAGAATCCTTCAGCAAAAATTAGACAATAGTGGCCATCTATCATTAAATCTTTTGTATATAACCAATTATCTGTTCAAAGCATTCAATCACGATCTTTCACTAATGTACTTGGTGGTTCACTGAACACAAATCTGTGTTTTTTTTTCGTTTTTGGGTCCTCCGAGCTGTTGTGATAAATTTCTTACTAACTACGTTTATTGTTTTTTAGATGGCAACCTAAACAGTTGTCCCATCTCTATGTGATGATTTTGCATTATTACCTTTATTATAATGGCGATGACTTCTATGGATGCAGCAATGCCAGATAAGGAATATTTTCACTTGGAAACTTATTGCTATCTATGTTTCCAAGTGAAAACTAATGTCTCTACTGCTTCACATGAGGCTGCTCGATTCAGGTTCAATCGTCTCTAAAAATGTACTCGCAAATAGATACAAATTGGCATACATTTTTTTCATTACCAAATTGAAGTAGAGCCAAATCAACCAACCTAAACTGATGCGACATTGATAAGGTTGTTCTAGGCGTTAGAACATATTTTCAGTACCTAATGATTTTAATTATTGTTTCATTGTTGAAATCAATGCTCCTTGAATATTTAGCACATGCATCAGCCTTCGTACTAATTTGCACATACACAATTTATGAAGTAAACTATTATGTTGTTTGTAAGTGAACATACGCGGCATACGCCCCGCCGAGCAGCAATTGACGGCACATATATGGCGGTAGTGGGCGTGTAGGCTTGATTCCCATTCATGTAGGTATTAACTAACTAACTAATAACTAGTTCTCAATCTAACAATGAAAATATCTATTTGATAGTCGTAAAAAAATTGCTTGTCTCTGTATCGATGTATCTATTTTGAAACTATCAGCTCTGTACTGTTCAAATAGTAAAAGAGAAATTGATTTTGTGTAGCGAA